>NC_090223.1:70317005-70397005 GCF_024489055.1 Chanodichthys erythropterus | reverse complement strand
ATACAATAAAGTATGAAAATAACTTGCTGTTTACTATAATTTATCTTTTGACGTTTATACTAAAAACAGAAGATGACAGAAGACACATCAGATCATGCTGAAGTGAAACAGTGATGGAGAAAGCCCAATCTCAGGAGGAAGACATACAGTATTCACAAAGATTCATCAGTGATTTCACCTGTGTCAGGTATATTATATGTTATTTACAGTCATGATTTTACTTGCTTTATTATTAAAGGTTAAATGTTACTCAGGGAAATAGGGCTACACAATATTGCAGAAAAACTGACATTGCAATATTTAGTTTTTCTGCAATTTATATATTGCGATATGAAAACAATTCCACCAGATGAATTGAATAGCACTATTTGAAAATAATTAATCATTCTAGGATGATTGGGATCATTTTGTAGGGTAGTGCATCTGCTTAGAGAATAATAAACGAATTACAAGCTTAGATAAACACAATAAAAATAAGATACAAATTAAAATAAGCAGTGCTTTATGTTTTTCAGGTTAATCTAACTGTATTGAGGTACACACATTGAGGAAAGCATGTATGGGTCCAATATTATATGCATCCGTTTTCTTAATTGTTTACAACACAGAACCAACTGTTTTCGCTGAGAGTGTTTGTTCAAGCTCAAAGATAAGAGAAAGAGAACTGAACTCTGTGTTCACGTGCTGTCTGTCTGTCAGAAAACAGCGCGAGTTCCAGTCATAGTGCGTTTGATGTTTAAATTGACAGGACTTAAAAACACAAGCAAATGACATTTGTAAAAGTCACATGCGCTCTTAACCGGGGGGCAGCTGGACCGTTCAGATCAACTACGATCCCTACACTTGACATTGCACATCCTGTGATGTGACTTTTGTGGATGCACACTTCGGGATACAATGCTAAAACCATACATCGTGCAGCCGTAGTCCGTATGGATCGCAGATCAACTATGATCCCTATAGCCTACTTGACTTCATTTATACTGCAATGTCACACCCACAGATAGGTATCAGTGACAAAACTATATATTGTGCAGCCCTACATGGCTTTATATATGCATTAGGGCTGCACGATATATCGCATGCTTTTGTCACGCGCATTTCTTCAGTAAAGCCGGTTCCCTGATTACCGCTAAATCACCATCACCTGCTTTCAAATGGAGCGGCATTTAATAGACAGAGCCGTAGATCACTGAAAAGCCACGCAATATCGCGTTCATTATCGAAGGCGATTCATCTGCGATATGAACGCGATATTGCGTAGCTTGTCAGTGATCTACGGCTCTGTCTATTGAATTTGAAAGCAGGTGATGGCGATTTAGCGGCAATCAGGGAACCGGCTTTACTGACGAAATGCGCGTGACAATCACATGCGATATATCGCCCAGCCCTAATATGCATCACATTACATGCATGTTCATGGCAGTATGTGAGGTGGTGTGTAGCTTTACACCTGTTTTATGAGGACACGTGTTTTATGAGGACATCATGCGAACATGTTCTTCATGTTTGACTTGACTGAAGAATCTCTGTGTGTTGTTAGATTGACACAAGCCTGGTCTATGAGGACACTCGTTTTACCGGGACTCTGGGGTGCACCCATATGGAAGATTGGGATTGATACTGATAACCCATAATTCACAGCTCACTGTAGCAAATGTCAATATTGAAAACTCATTATTGTGTTTGTTAGATTAGATATAATCATTTTAGAAGTAGGTAAAAGAAGCCCCCTCAGTTGAAATTGACTTTCAATGAGTAATACTGCAATGAATAATTGTTTTTTTTTTTATTTTGATTTGATTTTTATTTGCTTTTCTTTCTTATTTTCAGATGGTAACTGAGAAGAATCAGATTCAGAAGAATAAGATACAGCAACAATAAAGGTATCAAATAAAAGTAAAGTAATAATTGAGTTAGTCCTTAAAGGTGGTAAAGAGGATGTTTTGTTTTATACATTTTTGCAATATTACTTGAAACTGTGTTTACTAACTGATAAAAGACTATTTATTAGGTGCACTGAAAGTAATAATATTAATATACATAATCTGTGCACGAGGTAGGGCCTTAAAAACATCAGCCAATCGCGTAAACGGTTGGCCCTCTGGCTTGTCAATCACTGCCGTGACGTTCCTTGTGAGAGACGAGCGCGGCTGCGCTCCAGTAACTTTCCAAACTCCACAGGCGCCGCATGCAATGTTTTTGTCAGGAGACAGGAGTAACAGCTGCAGATTATGAGTTACCTGCGGTGAGTCCGACATAATGAATCCACTAACACGACACAGCGAATGCCGGTGGTAAACACTCGTGATCTAATACTTGTGCAGGAGTTTTGGGAGGCGTTCCCGTGAAATGAGCTGTGAAGGAGGGGGCTGTTCTTACGCATGCGCTCATTTCAAAAACTCAGTAACAGTCTTTGGTTTCTCAGTCGACGAAAAGATCCTCTTTAGCACCTTTTAAAGAATAGAACAGATTTCAGTGTTTCTAAGAAGCAGATTGTTTGCCACAGTTATCAGTCACTGAATTATGATTGTGTGTGTGAAAAGTGAGTCATGATCACTTACTGTACAACTAGCACACCTCGTTTCACCACTATCACTCTCATACATACCCCTAACCTAACCCTAACCCTAACCCTAACCCTGAACTCAGGGCGCCATCCAAATGTATCTAGTTATCAGTGTCCCGTTAAAACTAGTGTCCTCATAGACCAGGCTTCTGTCAATCTAACAACACACTGAGATTCTTCAGTCAAGTCAAACATGAAGAACATGTTCTCATGATGTCCTCATAAAACACGTGTCCTCATAAAACAGGTGTAAAGCTACACACAACCTGACATACTGTGATGAACACACACACATAATGTAATGCATATATAAAGCCATGAACATTACCATGGGTTTTTAAATATTGAAATATTGATTTGAAATGGATCTATTATGTGATCTTGTATATGATCTTAAATCAATATTTCATGTGCACATATTTATTGATCGGAAGCTGTGAATGGTTGACACTGATCATCCTGTCCATGTTTAATTTGCATTAATTACTGTCTAACTGTACATTACCCCTTTGATATATTTCATATATACTGAAGGTTTGCAACTCTTAGTTGAAGTGATTGTATATAAAGCTTTATTTCTTATTTTCAGATAAGCCGTGAGACCCCGCTGTCATCAGTGACGATTGTGGTGCTCTTACTGTGGGCCTACACCAGGTAAGTGAGAGTTGTGCTGTAAGAGAATGAGCAAATGTAGCAGAGACTCTTGTGAGATCTAGGCTGTTAACATATTCAGACCAGTGTTTATGTCTAATTTGATGTTTGCAGACTCTCCGTGAGGTTGGACCCTCTGCTCTCAAAATGAACACTCTGTCCCAGTCAGAAGTCAGAGATGTACAGAAGGTATTGTTTTTCTTTTTGGAAATCAAATTAGGCATGTGCTGACAGGAAAATTTGGGCCAATTTTGATAACCAATAATTTTTTATATTTGAAAGGTGATAAATGATACATTGGCAGATAAATCTAAATCCAAATTCTAATATACTTTGAGAGCCTGATTACAAAAACAATAGACCGTGTCCCAAACACTTCAGCATAAATCAAACATATACAGTACAGCAGTCTAGTTTGATCCAGTATAAGATTCCTTTACTTTTACAATTATTTTGACACTACCATTCAAAAGTTTGGGGTCAGTAAGAATTTTTAATGTTTTAAAAGAAGTATCTTCTGCTCACCAAGTCTGCATTTATTTGATTAAAAATACAAACAAAAACAGTAATATTGTGAAATATTATTCCAATTTAAAACGGCTGTTTTCTTTGTCAGTATACAGTAAAGTGTAATTTATTCCTGTGATCAAAGCTGCATTTTCAGCATCATTACTCCAGTCTTCAATGTCACATGATCCTTCAGAAATCAATCTAATATGATGATGCGATGCTCAAGAAACATTTATTATTATTATCAATGTTGAAAACGGTTGTGTACAATTTTTTTCAAAATTCTTCGATGAATAGAAAGTTCAAAAGAACAGCATTTATTTAAAATAGAATATTTTCTAACATTATAATTGTCTTTACTGCCACTTTTGATCAGTTTAACTTATCCTTGATGAATAAAAGTATTGATTAATTTTATTTCTATCCCCCAAAAATAAAATTAAAATTCTTACTGACCCCAAACTTTTGAACGGTAGTGTTTAATGTTACAAAAGATGTAGATTTCAGACAAATGCTGTTCTTTTGGACTTTCTATTCACCACAGCATCATAAAAAAATGTAAATAACTGTTTTCAACATTAATAATAATCATAAATGTTTCTTGAGCAGCAAATCATCATATTAGAATGATTTCTGAAGGATCATGTGACACTGAAGACTGGAGTAACGATGCTGAAAATTCAGCTTTGATCACAGAAATAAATTACACTTTACTGTATATTGACATAGAAAACAACTGTTTTAATTTGGAATAATATTTCATAATATTGCTGTTTTGTTTGTATTTTTAATCAAATAAATGCAGGCTAGGTGAGCAGAAGATACTTCTTTTAAAACATTAAAAAAAATCATACTGACCCCAAACTTTTGAACGGTGGTGTACATTCATATGGCCAATTTTCTTTATTTAAAAAAAGTGTCAACACTTTACAGTAAAGTTTATTGTTAGTATTAGTTAACATGAGCTAACAATGAATGGACAAATCCTGTCGAAGTTTTATTAATCTTAGCTAAGGTTAATCTCAACATTTCCCAAGACATTTTAGGATCCAGTGTTTTATCTGTTAACCTAAAATATGCGTGTTCATGTTAGTTCACAGTGCATTATTAACTCACATTTACAAGGGTTTTGCTCAGTTGATTCACGTTAGTTAATACAATAACAAATGAGACCTTATTGTAAAGTTGCAAAAAATATATATATTGCCTCACTACTACTACTACTAATAATAAATAAAATTAAATAAAAATGCAAACAAGTTATTGGTCAACATTACTTAGGCTACATAAAAAGAAACACAATACATGTGCTATGGATGAATAAAATGAAAGCCTGTTGGGAAATGATTTACTCAAACCATATTGTTGATGAAAATAAGAACAATACAAGTTGTAATGTTTTTGAAAAAAAAAAGTGTATATAAACATCTTTATTAAACATCTTTAGCATTACTGTTTCAAATAACACTGTTTTAGCATGAACCTGAAGAGCTGAATGAACACCCATAAACCAAAGCGCTTTGTTAGATGGTTTTCGCTCAACGGGATGCAACTTATATATGATAAAGTAGATATTTATACAAAAAAATTACAACTTATACCTGCACAAACTCATGCACAGATGTACATGAATTAAGTCACAAAGTGTTCTGGATACGCTCCCCACAACAACACACTAAAAAACGGCAACTAATCCAAAATAATTCACAGCGTTTTATTACAGTCGTGTTCTCATTATAATGTTATGTATATATGACAGTCCCAGCTATAGTTATTAATGTTATCCATTGCTGTTTGAGTGCGCATGCTGAAGAGATGATCACCGGTAGGCCTACAATGAAGCGCTTTCCTGCCGCGTTCATTAACTCAACCAAATGCATCCTATATGAGTTTAATCAGATATATACACAAAATAAAAAAATTCAACTTATAATTCCACAAAAGGCTGCGAATGCACAAGCAAACTGACTGTGCTAGTCATAAAGGTGTAACTCCGCAGATGTGCTCTTCGTGTAACAACGCTCTGATTTCACAGATTTGTGATTCACCGTAACTGTATCTTCCTTCAAGCAGTTCAATACTATCATGGAGAACAACGCACATCATATAATCCATTATTTATCAGTGTTAAAATATCGGCCTAGTTCGGACTGAGAATGATAACATTAAAATGAGCATTTATCGGCCAGTAAGATATGGTGGCTGATATATCATGAATCCCTGATTGGTTATGGCAGTATATTTATAGAGTTTTAACTATATGCATGATTTTAATGTTAACTTGTCACTGTTTTAAATGTGTAGGTCACTACTATAACGCATTAGTTTGATCACTATTAAAACGGAGTGGTTTAAAATGTACCATCATACCTGAAGACATTTGTGTTGAGCATGTGAACACAATAGCCAATCGGATGCGTTTGTTAGTCTGAGTTTTTGCTTAGCGCGAGTGCTGCATGTTGAATCCTTTCATTATAACCAACAAAGTATTGACACAATGCCAATAAAAGATGCACAACGTAGACAGACACACACACACAACTTCATTTATTATAACGGACGTTTCTGCAGAAGTACAGCTTTGTGTTTCTCGTGTTGTAATCGATAGCTTCAGTGGCTAATATGGCAGCGATCTTTGATTTCTGTAGGCCTATAT
Organism: Chanodichthys erythropterus; assembly: GCF_024489055.1. Taxonomy (NCBI): domain Eukaryota; kingdom Metazoa; phylum Chordata; class Actinopteri; order Cypriniformes; family Xenocyprididae; genus Chanodichthys; species Chanodichthys erythropterus. The sequence continues at coordinate 70,390,619 of NC_090223.1, read as the reverse complement.
AACACATTTGTTTATGCTGCTAACTACACATTGCATAGTTTCTGGATTGACAAATGTATTTATATGTGCAATTAAATCCAATTGATGCTGATAACCATAGCAATGGGTGGAACAAAATAATCTTGATGCTGTGTGTCAAATGATCTTTTTATTAAGTATTGGAGTGTAAATGTAAAAAAATAATAGACCTCCCACTTTTGCAATGTAATGTATTATTTTGTTCATTTGTTCAAACTGGCCACTCAGTGACTTTTTACTTTTAAATGTACAGATATTTAAATATAAAATTGTTCTAAGCTCTTTCTTTTGTCATCTGTCCTGACAGAATTAATTATTTCATTTGTGAATGAATAGGATATGTTAAATTCCAAACTTTTTCTTCGCATTTATTGTGGAAAACCCTGTAATGTAAAATAGTTTTCATTGTATGTTTTCAGTTGACAGTGATCAGTCAGTGTTAATCAGTGTTAAGTTTCTGTACTGCTTCATTTGGATCATCTCTGAATCCTTTGTCTGTAGTAGAATGTTTATTTTTCTTTCTTTACCTTGCTTTCAGGTGAGCCCTGAGAAGGACCAGTTATCAATGGACAATCAAGATGGTGTTAGACGGAGAAGGTAATAAAAAGAGCATTGCATCCTTTTAGAAAATGGTAGTCTAGTGAGAACTTTTTCACATAATCTTTGGGCCTGTTAACACCTGGTCATTTTATGTGTTTTTTTACTGATTTGTTCAAACAATTTCATTTACGATTGGCCACATAAATGTGTCTGTACAGAATCAGGGGCCATATTCACAAAACATCTTACGGCTAAAAGTAGCTCCTGACATGCCGATTTATGAGAAACTCTATAATCGGCGTGTCAGTCCTAATTTTTGCTCTTAAGAGTATTTCACAAAACATTTTAGTGCTAAAACTAGCTCCCAAATCTGTAAAAGGTTAGGAGTAGTCAAGAGGACTCCTAAATCACTAAGACCAAATCACAAACAATCCTAATGGCCGTTGATGCCAATCCGCCCAAAGACACTGAACACTATTGAGACAATAGCGATAGAGCCTTGGGTGCTGAACCTTTTCTTCATACATGTAATAAATATTTGGATTTATAGATTTGAATTTATGAAAAAATGCCAAAAATCTATAATAAATAAATAAATAAATAAAGTCCAATTACCTGTAGCAGTTGTTTTCACAAATTCACACTTACAAATAATTGAATAGAGTAAAAAACCAAGTGTAATAAGTGTATTTGGCGTCCTGTTCAAGGCGGTCGAGGGATCAGAGTTTGAAAATTTAGCCCAAATCCATATTACTTCCTCATATCTCCACTGAGAGTAAGGAACGGGGTGGCGACGGGATGCAGAAAACGGTCGAGGAAACTATAGGTGAGATCGGCTCTAGTCAGTGTATATATACCTCCTCTCGAGCCAATTAGACTGCTTGAACACGCTCCTCCCAAATTTTGTTTATAAAACATCATTTGACGCTTGAATTCTGCAATCTCTCGAGACGCAGACATGTAAGAGGCTGACAATTAGCTGAACGTATACTAGTTTAATTGACCCTTCACCAGGAGTTTGATTGACAAACAATCTAACCAATTATAACGCTAAATCCACCATCCAACCAAAGCTGTCAGGAGTTTAAGATTAACCTCGGTGGACTTGGAAAAATGGTGTACTGATGTCTTTCTGTGTTTTAAACAACATTCCTTCTGATGTTCATTCATGTTTATTTGATGCTATAAATGAACTAGTAGGAAGAGATGATCGATTCACGAGCCGCTTGAGCGGAGGCGCTACAGCGATCTGTCTTCAATTCCCGCGCTATACGCAGATTTAACAGTATTCACATCATTAAAAGCTACCGCTATGAGCTCCATTTTATTGATCATGAGCAGCATCAGCACTGGTCAAATCATTTATTCTCACATTTTTTTAATGAAGATGATTGTGTGTTGAGCGTTTTCGACTTTTTAAGTTTCATTTGAGGTATTTTGCACGTCAGCTTACTGAAGAGATACTCATCTGTTCATCTGCGCCAACGCATGCTGCAGTAATGCTGTCATATCTTTCTATAACATGCCTATAACACATTCTCACATGTTTATTATTTAGTATTTTTGGGAGGAGTAAAATGTATTATTGTATAAATGTATATACAGCTATGGAAAAAATTAAGAGACCACTTAACATTGATTTCTGAACTTGGAGTGGTCTCTTAATTTTTCCATAGCTGTAATGTTTTAGACAACGTCCAAAGTGATTTGAGCGATCGGATTTAAATCCGTCTCGAATGCGTTTTGGAGGGCATTTACACCTGGTCTTTCTATTATTGCATAGCAATCCATTCAGAGCAAATGCATGAAGTGAACAGGTGTAAACAGGTTTAAAAAAACGTTTAAACCAAATGAGCTGAAAATATTTTTATATGCCTCATAATAGTGCTGGGCGGTATGACCAAAAATTTATATCACAGTATTTTTCAAAATTATATCGGTTTCACAGTATATGACGGTGTGTGTGTGTGTATATATATATATATATATATATATATATATATATATATATATATATATGACTGGGCGTTAACCACATTTTCTACTGATTGAGAGAGGAAATACTGCAGTAGATTGACTAGAATGCCCTGTTTTACTGTCATGATGAGTGAATATTGTAGAAAAATTCTACACTAGAGTTAATACAGGTTTACAAAACCCCACAAAATGATGCTGTGGGGAGACAACAACCAATAAAACTCAGACCTGCAACACATTCATTACAGACACATGAATATTAAAATATGACCATGGAGATAGGAAAAAAAGAAGAGTTGAGGGCACCTTAAGCATTTTAAAAATCTAACGCTATATAAAAACAAACTGCCAAAAATAGGGAGAAACGCGGAAGAACATTTAAACTAAGGATATTTTCAGTACATTTAAGAGCACTACAGTCTCTGAACAAATGACACACGTAAGTTTAACACAGAAAGCAGTTAAATAAAGCAGTTACATTTTTTACCATTCTTCTTTGAATTGTCAGTCTATTTCTGTGTTGCAGAATAACCCATCGTGTCATCGCGGTGGTGATCAGACGTACAGTTCAGTGTCCTTTGCATAACGTTACATTTCATTTGAAGAAGACGTGATGAAATATGTGCGAATACACGCTGCTGGCTCATGTTTAGAGCACTAGAGTATATGAAATAGGTCCATAAAAAACGTAAACAGGCTCGCTCCGGTCTATATAATATGATCCATGTGGAGAAAGTTGTTAATCTCATCACGGCGCTCCGCGCAGAAACCGCTCTATCTCGCGCGCTGGTTGAATTCTCAGCTGTAATCAAGGGCTGAATCCGAAATCGCCCCCTATAACCTCAAATAGGGCATTATTTGAGGCGACAGCCATTTGTAGTGGCGTCCGAAACCATAGTGGACGTTATTGAGTGCACTCGTTCAATCCCACAATGCACCACAATGAGTGTACAGCCGATGCACACACAACGGCTGTCCGAATTCACTCATTCGTTTTCATTCATTCTTTCAAGTGAAACGGGACGCTCTCAAACAGTGACGGGCTGCGCCGCGTTCTGAACGTTGGTTAAGCGACACATACCGGTATTGCGGTATCATCAAAATTCATATCATAACAAAAATAAATACCGGTATTCGGTATGAACCGGTATACCACCCAGCACTACCTCAAAATAAGATAAATTTTGGTCTTTGTGTTTTGTTTCATTGCTTTGGCAAAGCATTTCAAACAAACTAAAATCAACAGCACAATGTGGCTTTGTGCCCTTATCAAATTGCAAAAGCTGATAATTTATTAAGACTGTAGTCCGTTGCGCTCCCCGTTTCAAAGTGGAGATCACACTTTGTTCACTCGATCATCTTGTGATTCGGTGTTTTCCATGTCTCAGTTCACAGGGAATGAATGTAGTGAACTCTATCTCAGCAGTTTAACATGCATTTGGGAACGCAACGAGCACCAGTTACACATTTCACATTCGCATTATTTACAAAATTTGTGTGGCCAGTTGTTTCAAGTATTTCACCTGATTTGTAATAAGATGCATTTATAAACCTGTTTTCACTGAAACAGCTTAAGCGAAGAAATGAAGATAGAAGTATTGTAATGTCGTATTGTAAAATAGTTTTTCATTTACAGTAGTAGTATATTTCTGTCTTGGCAATAATTCTAATAATAGTCATCTAAAAGTATTAGTTATTATTTTTATTTTTATTTTTATTTATTATTAAACAGCATAAAGTTTCATAAATTACTTTTGAAAACAGGTTAAACTGAAGATGTTCTTGTGTTTTAAAATTCTGTTTTTCTTCAAGATGAGATCAGTATGATGGATCCTAATGCCAGTGATCCTGATGAAAGCGTTTCTCAGGATGTTGTTCCTGCTGGAGCTGCGCAGGCGTCTCCAGTAATGCTGGTATGTGTTAACTAACAGGTTTATGTTTATTATTATTTTAACCCATTATTATTTTAGATTATTGTCATAAATACAATGCATAGATACAATTATATATTTATAGTTCAACTTAACATTTGTATTTTCACAAAAGAAAAATGGTTTTAAGCCAGTTATTTTTATCTATTGCTGTAGTGTGTCAGTAGGAAATATCAGTTTATATTTCCAAACATTCCTTTTGCCATTAATTGTAATAATTAATGAGCAATAATCAGTTATTATATACAGAGATTTTTGCACTTATATAGTGCAACTTTTCTATAAGAATATTATTGGAATCAGGGTTGCACCAACATTGTAAATCTGGTTGATACAAATGAGTTTATCATTTTTGTGTTGGTAAAAGACTTGGAGATTTTTAAAGGGTAGTTCACCCAAAAATGAAAATTTGATGTTTATCTGCTTACCCCCAGCACATCCAAGATGTAGGTGACTTTGTTTCTTCAGTCGAACACAAATGATGATTTTTAACTCCAACCATTGCCATCTGACAGCTGTATAATTGGTGTCAATGGGAGCACAATTTATGAGTCAAAAAACATGCACAGACAAATCCATATTAAACCCTGCGGCTCGTGACGACACATTGATGTCCTAAGACACGAAACTATCGGTTTGTGTGAGAAACCAAACAGTATTTATATCATTTCTTACCTCTAATACACCATGTCCAACTGCGTTCAGCACTCGGTTAGTGAGGTCTGATCGCGCTCTGACAGCGGCAGTGATGTCTCGAGCATATACTTCAATGAGTGCTAGACATTACTTCCACTGTTAGACCGCAATCAGACATCACTGGTGTATTAGAGGTAAAAAATGATATAAATACTGTTTGGTTTCTCGCACAAACCGATCTTTTCGTGTCTTAGGACATAAATGTGCCGTCACAAGCCACAGGGTTTCATTTGAATTTGTCTATGTATATGTTTTGACTCTTATGAATTGTTTCCATTGACACCCATTATACAGCTGACAGACGGCAACGGTTGGAGTTAAAAATCATCATTTGTGTTCGACTGAAGAAACAAAGTCACCTACATCTTGGATGCGCTGGGGGTAAGCAGATAAACATCACATTTTCATTTTGGGGTGAATTATCCCTTTAACAGGCTAATAACATTTAATCTCCAGAATAATATTTTGTGTCACTTGAAATTTTATTTTTAGATATCAGGTGTATAACCAGTTTTAAGTTCTAGGTATTTGAGAGTTAAATCTTAGTTTCCTGATCAGTATGTAACTGATTTCTTGCAGATGTTCAGAAGATGCCCATTTGGAAAACTGCTGAGTTTGTCAAGGTACCTGAGGTTTAAATTAGAGTACGACCATCATTGTAAGTACATGAGCTTTGATAGAGTAGGAGCTTAATAAAGTATGTATCTGTACAGAGAATGAGAGTTCGGCAGAAATTAAAAAACGGAAAGGAAAAGGACAAGACGGAAAGGACAAAAGGTTTGCTGGTCAGATGCTGAAGTTACAGCTGTAATTGATCATTTTAAGGCACATATGACCAAAGGAAAATTGTGGACAAAACACAAGAGATTTTGTAAGAAATCAAGGAATTAGCTTGAAAAAAAAAGCACAAAATAAGTGATGTTGCATTGTGTCTCATTTGATGCTGTTGTATAAGGATTATTATTTTAGTTGTTGGTTATGTTAGTTTCATTCTAGAGCATGAATATACTAAGACTTCACTCTGTAAATCTCTAAAGTTTAACTGTTCTTTAAAGCAGTAGTTTGTCACAAAAACATGACAATTTAATATTCAACATTATTATTGATCTGACTGCATTGACACTATTGTATGAGAACTGAACTGAGCTGGACGATGACATGACTGTTGTCTCCAGAGCTGCTGCTGCTGCTGTATAGATGAAGTGAACTAAATTAATAACTGATGAGTTTTACAACGTAATTGAATCAACACTGAACTGACTCTGGCTGAACAATGACACAATACTCTTCTGCTGTACAGCCCAAACAATCTTTGTTGAACAATGTTCCTGTTATGAGGGCTGCTTTGAAACAATATGTAGTTTAAAAAGCGCTTTATAAATAAAGGTGACTTGACTTGACTCAACAATTCTGTTCACATTTTTTCAAAGTTTTGAATGGTTGCCATTTCAATATGTCAAAACATTAATATTGCTGTATGCTTTCTGATTACACAGATTACACAGTTGTCCATGTGTTATTGACCTAGTTTTTTAGTTGTGGATTTCATTTTCCCCTTAAAATGCCATTCCATGATGGTATTACATGGTTAAAACCGGAAAAACTCAATGTTTATGTTGTTATTTTAAGTCATAATTAAAGTACTTCTAATACACACTGGTCCCTGTAATGTTGGAGTGTGTCAGGTGTGTATTGTGTTTAAGATCAGGTACTCATTAATCACCTCAGTCTTGCTAATACACCATATCGTCAGGTTTGTGTGTTGTGTGTGGTCATGTACCATTAAACACACTGGTCCCTGTAATGTTGGAGTGTGTCAGGTGTGTATTGTATTGAGGAACCGGTACTCATTAATCACCTCAGTCTTGCTAATACACCTTATCGTCAGGTTTGTGTGTTGTGTGTGGTCATGTACCATTAAACACACTGGTCCCTGTAATGTTGGAGTGTGTCAGGTGTGTATTGTATTGAGGAACCGGTACTCATTAATCACCTCAGTCTTGCTAATACACCATATCGTCAGGTTTGTGTGTTGTGTGTGGTCATGTACCATTAAACACACTGGTCCCTGTAATGTTGGAGTGTGTCAGTTGTGTATTGTGTTTAAGATCAGGTACTCATTAATCACCTCAGTCTTGCTAATACACCATATCGTCAGGTTTGTGTGTGTGTGTGGTCATGTACCTGTAAAACACACTAGTCCTTGTAATCCAGAGAAATGACATGTTTTGTGTATTGTACAATAGGTGTCCTCATAAATCAGGTTGTACCCAAAAATCACAATTATGTCATAGGCGGGAACATTTTTGGATGGGCGGGAATGTCCTTGTATACCACTGATATGTCATGTTGTCATATTTTCCGTTCTGTTGTGTGTAAAGAAACTTTAAAGCCAGATGTGTGATCTGCAGATCAAAACAAAATTTTTGATAGTTTTATCATCACTGTAGGGCATCGGGAAAGGTGTGTCCCCCTAAACCACAATCCTACTGGTTTGAGCATCAAAGTCCTCGTAAACCACAAAAACCAGTATGTGTGTGTGTGTGTGTGTGTGTGTGTGTGTGTGTATGTGAGTGAGTGAGTGAGTGTGTGTTGGTTTTTGTGGTTTACGAGGACTTTTGACCTGAATACGCACCGGCATTACGGGGACATTTGGGTTTATGAGGACACAGGCCATGTCCTTGTAATTCCGGCAATGTAGATGCCTTTCTCTATGTCCCAGAAGCACCCTCTCCAATTTTCGCGGCATGTCCTTATATACCACAAAAACCTGATTTTATACCATACACTGTGTATCCTCTGTGTACGAGAGTGCGCCCCTGCAGCCGGGTCCTGGTACTGTACCGGCGTCATCGAAAATTTGCATTTTTCACACAAGTGTAAGTATTGAGGCCTGTGACTGGTCAGATCGGTACTGGTAGGCGGGAAATCACGAAAACAAGATGGCGCCGACGGGCGGAGCCTAATTCTGCAGCTCCTATTGGTTGCATACGCAATGAACAACAGCGAGACAAGATGGCGCCGGTGGGCGGAGCTTCATTCAGCTTCAGCTTCAGCATAGGTCTGTATAACAAGCGAGTTAATGCAAAATACTAATTATTTAAGTGTTATTGCCTATAATTTTTTATTTGTGAATTAAATATATGAATAAATAGTGATCCTCGATTAAAAATATCCCTTAAATGTCATGTAATAAAGTATAAAAATAACTTGAATGCTGTTTACTCAGTATTTATACAGTTTATTTAGCTCGTTAGCATATGCTATTCATGTAAACACAACCACACATTAACTCGTGCGCTCACATCACATATATTTATTATTATTATTTTAATCCCGCGTATATTATATTAAGTATGGTTTATAATAAGAGTCTTCGCGTTCATTTCCTGTTTGGGCCGGATAGAAGCTGCACCTGAGAAGACATCTGAGCACCTGATGGAGGCTACTATTATTTTAAAGGTAAGTTGTTCTGCTTTTTAAATGCTTGTGGGTCCGTTTGGCTTGTTTGTTCATGTTTTGTAAGCTCTTTGCAGCTCGTTTTACAGTTATAAAACAGCTAGCTCGCGATGCTAACGGCGCTAGCGAGATTGTGATTGTGTTTAAAGACTGTCAGGAGGGAATCAGCGATGCTTGTCATTTAAAGCTGGTTTTCGATTAAACTATAATTGTAACTGCATCATTTTCTGATCGCATGCAATAACCTAGCCAAGCCATCATAATAAGGCGTTGTCATGACTACAGTCTGAAGGGGACGGCATTTCACCCAGTACAGTATCCTCACATACCAGCCTACTGTAAATATTACTACAGTTCTGCTTGATTTAAAGACATTAAGAAACAAAGATTTACTGGCTATGATAAGATGTATCAGAACTGTCAGTCTTATTCAGTCAAATTAATGCTGTCAGTATTATTGTCTATAATTTATCAATTGTGAAAATTTATGAAGGAATATTGATCCTCAATTATACATAATTCTTAAATATCATACAATAAAGTATGAAAATAACTTGCTGTTTACTATAATTTATCTTTTGACGTTTATACTAAAAACAGAAGATGACAGAAGACACATCAGATCATGCTGAAGTGAAACAGTGATGGAGAAAGCCCAATCTCAGGAGGAAGACATACAGTATTCACAAAGATTCATCAGTGATTTCACCTGTGTCAGGTATATTATATGTTATTTACAGTCATGATTTTACTTGCTTTATTATTAAAGGTTAAATGTTACTCAGGGAAATAGGGCTACACAATATTGCAGAAAAACTGACATTGCAATATTTAGTTTTTCTGCAATTTATATATTGCGATATGAAAACAATTCCACCAGATGAATTGAATAGCACTATTTGAAAATAATTAATCATTCTAGGATGATTGGGATCATTTTGTAGGGTAGTGCATCTGCTTAGAGAATAATAAACGAATTACAAGCTTAGATAAACACAATAAAAATAAGATACAAATTAAAATAAGCAGTGCTTTATGTTTTTCAGGTTAATCTAACTGTATTGAGGTACACACATTGAGGAAAGCATGTATGGGTCCAATATTATATGCATCCGTTTTCTTAATTGTTTACAACACAGAACCAACTGTTTTCGCTGAGAGTGTTTGTTCAAGCTCAAAGATAAGAGAAAGAGAACTGAACTCTGTGTTCACGTGCTATCTGTCTGTCAGAAAACAGCGCGAGTTCCAGTCATAGTGCGTTTGATGTTTAAATTGACAGGACTTAAAAACACAAGCAAATGACATTTGTAAAAGTCACATGCGCTCTTAACCGGGGGGCAGCTGGACCGTTCGGATCAACTACGATCCCTACACTTGACATTGCACATCCTGTGATGTGACTTTTGTGGATGCACACATCGGGATACAATGCTAAAACCATACATCGTGCAGCCGTAGTCCGTATGGATCGCAGATCAACTATGATCCCTATAGCCTACTTGACTTCATTTGTACTGCAATGTCACACCCACAGATAGGTATCAGTGACAAAACTATATATTGTGCAGCCCTACATGGCTTTATATATGCATTAGGGCTGCACGATATATCGCATGCTTTTGTCACGCGCATTTCTTCAGTAAAGCCGGTTCCCTGATTACCGCTAAATCACCATCACCTGCTTTCAAATGGAGCGCCATTTAATAGACAGAGCCGTAGATCACTGAAAAGCCACGCAATATCGCGTTCATTATCGAAGGCGATTCATCTGCGATATGAACGCGATATTGCGTAGCTTGTCAGTGATCTACGGCTCTGTCTATTAAATTTGAAAGCAGGTGATGGCGATTTAGCGGCAATCAGGGAACCGGCTTTACTGACGAAATGCGCGTGACAATCACATGCGATATATCGCCCAGCCCTAATATGCATCACATTACATGCATGTTCATGGCAGTATGTGAGGTGGTGTGTAGCTTTACACCTGTTTTATGAGGACACGTGTTTTATGAGGACATCATGCGAACATGTTCTTCATGTTTGACTTGACTGAAGAATCTCTGTGTGTTGTTAGATTGACACAAGCCTGGTCTATGAGGACACTCGTTTTACCGGGACTCTGGGGTGCACCCATATGGAAGATTGGGATTGATACTGATAACCCATAATTCACAGCTCACTGTAGCAAATGTCAATATTGAAAACTCATTATTGTGTTTGTTAGATTAGATATAATCATTTTAGAAGTAGGTAAAAAGAAGCACCCTCAGTTGAAATTGACTTTCAATGAGTAATACTGCAATGAATAATTGTTTTTTTTTTATTTTGATTTGATTTTTATTTGCTTTTCTTTCTTATTTTCAGATGGTAACTGAGAAGAATCAGATTCAGAAGAATAAGATACAGCAACAATAAAGGTATCAAATAAAAGTAAAGTAATAATTGAGTTAGTCCTTAAAGGTGGTAAAGAGGATGTTTTGTTTTATACATTTTTGCAATATTACTTGAAACTGTGTTTACTAACTGATAAAAGACTATTTATTAGGTGCACTGAAAGTAATAATATTAATATACATAATCTGTGCACGAGGTAGGGCCTTAAAAACATCAGCCAATCGCGTAAACGGTTGGCCCTCTGGCTTGTCAATCACTGCCGTGACGTTCCTTGTGAGAGACGAGCGCGGCTGCGCTCCAGTAACTTTCCAAACTCCACAGGCGCCGCATGCAATGTTTTTGTCAGGAGACAGGAGTAACAGCTGCAGATTATGAGTTACCTGCGGTGAGTCCGACATAATGAATCCACTAACACGACACAGCGAATGCCGGTGGTAAACACTCGTGATCTAATACTTGTGCAGGAGTTTTGGGAGGCGTTCCCGTGAAATGAGCTGTGAAGGAGGGGGCTGTTCTTACGCATGCGCTCATTTCAAAAACTCAGTAACAGTCTTTGGTTTCTCAGTCGACGAAAAGATCCTCTTTAGCACCTTTTAAAGAATAGAACAGATTTCAGTGTTTCTAAGAAGCAGATTGTTTGCCACAGTTATCAGTCACTGAATTATGATTGTGTGTGTGAAAAGTGAGTCATGATCACTTACTGTACAACTAGCACACCTCGTTTCACCACTATCACTCTCATACATACCCCTAACCTAACCCTAACCCTAACCCTAACCCTGAACTCAGGGCGCCATCCAAATGTATCTAGTTATCAGTGTCCCGTTAAAACTAGTGTCCTCATAGACCAGGCTTCTGTCAATCTAACAACACACTGAGATTCTTCAGTCAAGTCAAACATGAAGAACATGTTCTCATGATGTCCTCATAAAACACGTGTCCTCATAAAACAGGTGTAAAGCTACACACAACCTGACATACTGTGATGAACACACACACATAATGTAATGCATATATAAAGCCATGAACATTACCATGGGTTTTTAAATATTGAAATATTGATTTGAAATGGATCTATTATGTGATCTTGTATATGATCTTAAATCAATATTTCATGTGCACATATTTATTGATCGGAAGCTGTGAATGGTTGACACTGATCATCCTGTCCATGTTTAATTTGCATTAATTACTGTCTAACTGTACATTACCCCTTTGATATATTTCATATATACTGAAGGTTTGCAACTCTTAGTTGAAGTGATTGTATATAAAGCTTTATTTCTTATTTTCAGATAAGCCGTGAGACCCCGCTGTCATCAGTGACGATTGTGGTGCTCTTACTGTGGGCCTACACCAGGTAAGTGAGAGTTGTGCTGTAAGAGAATGAGCAAATGTAGCAGAGACTCTTGTGAGATCTAGGCTGTTAACATATTCAGACCAGTGTTTATGTCTAATTTGATGTTTGCAGACTCTCCGTGAGGTTGGACCCTCTGCTCTCAAAATGAACACTCTGTCCCAGTCAGAAGTCAGAGATGTACAGAAGGTATTGTTTTTCTTTTTGGAAATCAAATTAGGCATGTGCTGACAGGAAAATTTGGGCCAATTTTGATAACCAATAATTTTTTATATTTGAAAGGTGATAAATGATACATTGGCAGATAAATCTAAATCCAAATTCTAATATACTTTGAGAGCCTGATTACAAAAACAATAGACCGTGTCCCAAACACTTCAGCATAAATCAAACATATACAGTACAGCAGTCTAGTTTGATCCAGTATAAGATTCCTTTACTTTTACAATTATTTTGACACTACCATTCAAAAGTTTGGGGTCAGTAAGAATTTTTAATGTTTTAAAAGAAGTATCTTCTGCTCACCAAGTCTGCATTTATTTGATTAAAAATACAAACAAAAACAGTAATATTGTGAAATATTATTCCAATTTAAAACGGCTGTTTTCTTTGTCAGTATACAGTAAAGTGTAATTTATTCCTGTGATCAAAGCTGCATTTTCAGCATCATTACTCCAGTCTTCAATGTCACATGATCCTTCAGAAATCAATCTAATATGATGATGCGATGCTCAAGAAACATTTATTATTATTATCAATGTTGAAAACGGTTGTGTACAATTTTTTTTCAAAATTCTTCGATGAATAGAAAGTTCAAAAGAACAGCATTTATTTAAAATAGAATATTTTCTAACATTATAATTGTCTTTACTGCCACTTTTGATCAGTTTAACTTATCCTTGATGAATAAAAGTATTGATTAATTTTATTTCTATCCCCCAAAAATAAAATTAAAATTCTTACTGACCCCAAACTTTTGAACGGTAGTGTTTAATGTTACAAAAGATGTAGATTTCAGACAAATGCTGTTCTTTTGGACTTTCTATTCACCACAGCATCATAAAAAAATGTAAATAACTGTTTTCAACATTAATAATAATCATAAATGTTTCTTGAGCAGCAAATCATCATATTAGAATGATTTCTGAAGGATCATGTGACACTGAAGACTGGAGTAACGATGCTGAAAATTCAGCTTTGATCACAGAAATAAATTACACTTTACTGTATATTGACATAGAAAACAACTGTTTTAATTTGGAATAATATTTCATAATATTGCTGTTTTGTTTGTATTTTTAATCAAATAAATGCAGGCTAGGTGAGCAGAAGATACTTCTTTTAAAACATTAAAAAAAATCATACTGACCCCAAACTTTTGAACGGTGGTGTACATTCATATGGCCAATTTTCTTTATTTAAAAAAAGTGTCAACACTTTACAGTAAAGTTTATTGTTAGTATTAGTTAACATGAGCTAACAATGAATGGACAAATCCTGTCGAAGTTTTATTAATCTTAGCTAAGGTTAATCTCAACATTTCCCAAGACATTTTAGGATCCAGTGTTTTATCTGTTAACCTAAAATATGCGTGTTCATGTTAGTTCACAGTGCATTATTAACTCACATTTACAAGGGTTTTGCTCAGTTGATTCACGTTAGTTAATACAATAACAAATGAGACCTTATTGTAAAGTTGCAAAAAATATATATATTGCCTCACTACTACTACTACTAATAATAAATAAAATTAAATAAAAATGCAAACAAGTTATTGGTCAACATTACTTAGGCTACATAAAAAGAAACACAATACATGTGCTATGGATGAATAAAATGAAAGCCTGTTGGGAAATGATTTACTCAAACCATATTGTTGATGAAAATAAGAACAATACAAGTTGTAATGTTTTTGAAAAAAAAAAAGTGTATATAAACATCTTTATTAAACATCTTTAGCATTACTGTTTCAAATAACACTGTTTTAGCATGAACCTGAAGAGCTGAATGAACACCCATAAACCAAAGCGCTTTGTTAGATGGTTTTCGCTCAACGGGATGCAACTTATATATGATAAAGTAGATATTTATACAAAAAAATTACAACTTATACCTGCACAAACTCATGCACAGATGTACATGAATTAAGTCACAAAGTGTTCTGGATACGCTCCCCACAACAACACACTAAAAAACGGCAACTAATCCAAAATAATTCACAGCGTTTTATTACAGTCGTGTTCTCATTATAATGTTATGTATATATGACAGTCCCAGCTATAGTTATTAATGTTATCCATTGCTGTTTGAGTGCGCATGCTGAAGAGATGATCACCGGTAGGCCTACAATGAAGCGCTTTCCTGCCGCGTTCATTAACTCAACCAAATGCATCCTATATGAGTTTAATCAGATATATACACAAAATAAAAAAATTCAACTTATAATTCCACAAAAGGCTGCGAATGCACAAGCAAACTGACTGTGCTAGTCATAAAGGTGTAACTCCGCAGATGTGCTCTTCGTGTAACAACGCTCTGATTTCACAGATTTGTGATTCACCGTAACTGTATCTTCCTTCAAGCAGTTCAATACTATCATGGAGAACAACGCACATCATATAATCCATTATTTATCAGTGTTAAAATATCGGCCTAGTTCGGACTGAGAATGATAACATTAAAATGAGCATTTATCGGCCAGTAAGATATGGTGGCTGATATATCATGAATCCCTGATTGGTTATGGCAGTATATTTATAGAGTTTTAACTATATGCATGATTTTAATGTTAACTTGTCACTGTTTTAAATGTGTAGGTCACTACTATAACGCATTAGTTTGATCACTATTAAAACGGAGTGGTTTAAAATGTACCATCATACCTGAAGACATTTGTGTTGAGCATGTGAACACAATAGCCAATCGGATGCGTTTGTTAGTCTGAGTTTTTGCTTAGCGCGAGTGCTGCATGTTGAATCCTTTCATTATAACCAACAAAGTATTGACACAATGCCAATAAAAGATGCACAACGTAGACAGACACACACACACAACTTCATTTATTATAACGGACGTTTCTGCAGAAGTACAGCTTTGTGTTTCTCGTGTTGTAATCGATAGCTTCAGTGGCTAATATGGCAGCGATCTTTGATTTCTGTAGGCCTATATAACACATTTGTTTATGCTGCTAACTACACATTGCATAGTTTCTGGATTGACAAATGTATTTATATGTGCAATTAAATCCAATTGATGCTGATAACCATAGCAATGGGTGGAACAAAATAATCTTGATGCTGTGTGTCAAATGATCTTTTTATTAAGTATTGGAGTGTAAATGTAAAAAAATAATAGACCTCCCACTTTTGCAATGTAATGTATTATTTTGTTCATTTGTTCAAACTGGCCACTCAGTGACTTTTTACTTTTAAATGTACAGATATTTAAATATAAAATTGTTCTAAGCTCTTTCTTTTGTCATCTGTCCTGACAGAATTAATTATTTCATTTGTGAATGAATAGGATATGTTAAATTCCAAACTTTTTCTTCGCATTTATTGTGGAAAACCCTGTAATGTAAAATAGTTTTCATTGTATGTTTTCAGTTGACAGTGATCAGTCAGTGTTAATCAGTGTTAAGTTTCTGTACTGCTTCATTTGGATCATCTCTGAATCCTTTGTCTGTAGTAGAATGTTTATTTTTCTTTCTTTACCTTGCTTTCAGGTGAGCCCTGAGAAGGACCAGTTATCAATGGACAATCAAGATGGTGTTAGACGGAGAAGGTAATAAAAAGAGCATTGCATCCTTTTAGAAAATGGTAGTCTAGTGAGAACTTTTTCACATAATCTTTGGGCCTGTTAACACCTGGTCATTTTATGTGTTTTTTTACTGATTTGTTCAAACAATTTCATTTACGATTGGCCACATAAATGTGTCTGTACAGAATCAGGGGCCATATTCACAAAACATCTTACGGCTAAAAGTAGCTCCTGACATGCCGATTTATGAGAAACTCTATAATCGGCGTGTCAGTCCTAATTTTTGCTCTTAAGAGTATTTCACAAAACATTTTAGTGCTAAAACTAGCTCCCAAATCTGTAAAAGGTTAGGAGTAGTCAAGAGGACTCCTAAATCACTAAGACCAAATCACAAACAATCCTAATGGCCGTTGATGCCAATCCGCCCAAAGACACTGAACACTATTGAGACAATAGCGATAGAGCCTTGGGTGCTGAACCTTTTCTTCATACATGTAATAAATATTTGGATTTATAGATTTGAATTTATGAAAAAATGCCAAAAATCTATAATAAATAAATAAATAAATAAAGTCCAATTACCTGTAGCAGTTGTTTTCACAAATTCACACTTACAAATAATTGAATAGAGTAAAAAACCAAGTGTAATAAGTGTATTTGGCGTCCTGTTCAAGGCGGTCGAGGGATCAGAGTTTGAAAATTTAGCCCAAATCCATATTACTTCCTCATATCTCCACTGAGAGTAAGGAACGGGGTGGCGACGGGATGCAGAAAACGGTCGAGGAAACTATAGGTGAGATCGGCTCTAGTCAGTGTATATATACCTCCTCTCGAGCCAATTAGACTGCTTGAACACGCTCCTCCCAAATTTTGTTTATAAAACATCATTTGACGCTTGAATTCTGCAATCTCTCGAGACGCAGACATGTAAGAGGCTGACAATTAGCTGAACGTATACTAGTTTAATTGACCCTTCACCAGGAGTTTGATTGACAAACAATCTAACCAATTATAACGCTAAATCCACCATCCAACCAAAGCTGTCAGGAGTTTAAGATTAACCTCGGTGGACTTGGAAAAATGGTGTACTGATGTCTTTCTGTGTTTTAAACAACATTCCTTCTGATGTTCATTCATGTTTATTTGATGCTATAAATGAACTAGTAGGAAGAGATGATCGATTCACGAGCCGCTTGAGCGGAGGCGCTACAGCGATCTGTCTTCAATTCCCGCGCTATACGCAGATTTAACAGTATTCACATCATTAAAAGCTACCGCTATGAGCTCCATTTTATTGATCATGAGCAGCATCAGCACTGGTCAAATCATTTATTCTCACATTTTTTTAATGAAGATGATTGTGTGTTGAGCGTTTTCGACTTTTTAAGTTTCATTTGAGGTATTTTGCACGTCAGCTTACTGAAGAGATACTCATCTGTTCATCTGCGCCAACGCATGCTGCAGTAATGCTGTCATATCTTTCTATAACATGCCTATAACACATTCTCACATGTTTATTATTTAGTATTTTTGGGAGGAGTAAAATGTATTATTGTATAAATGTATATACAGCTATGGAAAAAATTAAGAGACCACTTAACATTGATTTCTGAACTTGGAGTGGTCTCTTAATTTTTTCCATAGCTGTATTGTTTTAGACAACGTCCAAAGTGATTTGAGCGATCGGATTTAAATCCGTCTCGAATGCGTTTTGGAGGGCATTTACACCTGGTCTTTCTATTATTGCATAGCAATCCATTCAGAGAAAATGCATGAAGTGAACAGGTGTAAACAGGTTTAAAAAAACGTTTAAACCAAATGAGCTGAAAATATTTTTATATGCCTCATAATAGTGCTGGGCGGTATGACCAAAAATTTATATCACAGTATTTTTCAAAATTATATCGGTTTCACAGTATATGACGGTGTGTGTGTGTGTATATATATATATATATATATATATATATATATATATATATATATATATATATGACTGGGCGTTAACCACATTTTCTACTGATTGAGAGAGGAAATACTGCAGTAGATTGACTAGAATGCCCTGTTTTACTGTCATGATGAGTGAATATTGTAGAAAAATTCTACACTAGAGTTAATACAGGTTTACAAAACCCCACAAAATGATGCTGTGGGGAGACAACAACCAATAAAACTCAGACCTGCAACACATTCATTACAGACACATGAATATTAAAATATGACCATGGAGATAGGAAAAAAAGAAGAGTTGAGGGCACCTTAAGCATTTTAAAAATCTAACGCTATATAAAAACAAACTGCCAAAAATAGGGAGAAACGCGGAAGAACATTTAAACTAAGGATATTTTCAGTACATTTAAGAGCACTACAGTCTCTGAACAAATGACACACGTAAGTTTAACACAGAAAGCAGTTAAATAAAGCAGTTACATTTTTTACCATTCTTCTTTGAATTGTCAGTCTATTTCTGTGTTGCAGAATAACCCATCGTGTCATCGCGGTGGTGATCAGACGTACAGTTCAGTGTCCTTTGCATAACGTTACATTTCATTTGAAGAAGACGTGATGAAATATGTGCGAATACACGCTGCTGGCTCATGTTTAGAGCACTAGAGTATATGAAATAGGTCCATAAAAAACGTAAACAGGCTCGCTCCGGTCTATATAATATGATCCATGTGGAGAAAGTTGTTAATCTCATCACGGCGCTCCGCGCAGAAACCGCTCTATCTCGCGCGCTGGTTGAATTCTCAGCTGTAATCAAGGGCTGAATCCGAAATCGCCCCCTATAACCTCAAATAGGGCATTATTTGAGGCGACAGCCATTTGTAGTGGCGTCCGAAACCATAGTGGACGTTATTGAGTGCACTCGTTCAATCCCACAATGCACCACAATGAGTGTACAGCCGATGCACACACAACGGCTGTCCGAATTCACTCATTCGTTTTCATTCATTCTTTCAAGTGAAACGGGACGCTCTCAAACAGTGACGGGCTGCGCCGCGTTCTGAACGTTGGTTAAGCGACACATACCGGTATTGCGGTATCATCAAAATTCATATCATAACAAAAATAAATACCGGTATTCGGTATGAACCGGTATACCACCCAGCACTACCTCAAAATAAGATAAATTTTGGTCTTTGTGTTTTGTTTCATTGCTTTGGCAAAGCATTTCAAACAAACTAAAATCAACAGCACAATGTGGCTTTGTGCCCTTATCAAATTGCAAAAGCTGATAATTTATTAAGACTGTAGTCCGTTGCGCTCCCCGTTTCAAAGTGGAGATCACACTTTGTTCACTCGATCATCTTGTGATTCGGTGTTTTCCATGTCTCAGTTCACAGGGAATGAATGTAGTGAACTCTATCTCAGCAGTTTAACATGCATTTGGGAACGCAACGAGCACCAGTTACACATTTCACATTCGCATTATTTACAAAATTTGTGTGGCCAGTTGTTTCAAGTATTTCACCTGATTTGTAATAAGATGCATTTATAAACCTGTTTTCACTGAAACAGCTTAAGCGAAGAAATGAAGATAGAAGTATTGTAATGTCGTATTGTAAAATAGTTTTTCATTTACAGTAGTAGTATATTTCTGTCTTGGCAATAATTCTAATAATAGTCATCTAAAAGTATTAGTTATTATTTTTATTTTTATTTTTATTTATTATTAAACAGCATAAAGTTTCATAAATTACTTTTGAAAACAGGTTAAACTGAAGATGTTCTTGTGTTTTAAAATTCTGTTTTTCTTCAAGATGAGATCAGTATGATGGATCCTAATGCCAGTGATCCTGATGAAAGCGTTTCTCAGGATGTTGTTCCTGCTGGAGCTGCGCAGGCGTCTCCAGTAATGCTGGTATGTGTTAACTAACAGGTTTATGTTTATTATTATTTTAACCCATTATTATTTTAGATTATTGTCATAAATACAATGCATAGATACAATTATATATTTATAGTTCAACTTAACATTTGTATTTTCACAAAAGAAAAATGGTTTTAAGCCAGTTATTTTTATCTATTGCTGTAGTGTGTCAGTAGGAAATATCAGTTTATATTTCCAAACATTCCTTTTGCCATTAATTGTAATAATTAATGAGCAATAATCAGTTATTATATACAGAGATTTTTGCACTTATATAGTGCAACTTTTCTATAAGAATATTATTGGAATCAGGGTTGCACCAACATTGTAAATCTGGTTGATACAAATGAGTTTATCATTTTTGTGTTGGTAAAAGACTTGGAGATTTTTAAAGGGTAGTTCACCCAAAAATGAAAATTTGATGTTTATCTGCTTACCCCCAGCACATCCAAGATGTAGGTGACTTTGTTTCTTCAGTCGAACACAAATGATGATTTTTAACTCCAACCATTGCCATCTGACAGCTGTATAATTGGTGTCAATGGGAGCACAATTTATGAGTCAAAAAACATGCACAGACAAATCCATATTAAACCCTGCGGCTCGTGACGACACATTGATGTCCTAAGACACGAAACTATCGGTTTGTGTGAGAAACCAAACAGTATTTATATCATTTCTTACCTCTAATACACCATGTCCAACTGCGTTCAGCACTCGGTTAGTGAGGTCTGATCGCGCTCTGACAGCGGCAGTGATGTCTCGAGCATATACTTCAATGAGTGCTAGACATTACTTCCACTGTTAGACCGCAATCAGACATCACTGGTGTATTAGAGGTAAAAAATGATATAAATACTGTTTGGTTTCTCGCACAAACCGATCTTTTCGTGTCTTAGGACATAAATGTGCCGTCACAAGCCACAGGGTTTCATTTGAATTTGTCTATGTATATGTTTTGACTCTTATGAATTGTTTCCATTGACACCCATTATACAGCTGACAGACGGCAACGGTTGGAGTTAAAAATCATCATTTGTGTTCGACTGAAGAAACAAAGTCACCTACATCTTGGATGCGCTGGGGGTAAGCAGATAAACATCACATTTTCATTTTGGGGTGAATTATCCCTTTAACAGGCTAATAACATTTAATCTCCAGAATAATATTTTGTGTCACTTGAAATTTTATTTTTAGATATCAGGTGTATAACCAGTTTTAAGTTCTAGGTATTTGAGAGTTAAATCTTAGTTTCCTGATCAGTATGTAACTGATTTCTTGCAGATGTTCAGAAGATGCCCATTTGGAAAACTGCTGAGTTTGTCAAGGTACCTGAGGTTTAAATTAGAGTACGACCATCATTGTAAGTACATGAGCTTTGATAGAGTAGGAGCTTAATAAAGTATGTATCTGTACAGAGAATGAGAGTTCGGCAGAAATTAAAAAACGGAAAGGAAAAGGACAAGACGGAAAGGACAAAAGGTTTGCTGGTCAGATGCTGAAGTTACAGCTGTAATTGATCATTTTAAGGCACATATGACCAAAGGAAAATTGTGGACAAAACACAAGAGATTTTGTAAGAAATCAAGGAATTAGCTTGAAAAAAAAAGCACAAAATAAGTGATGTTGCATTGTGTCTCATTTGATGCTGTTGTATAAGGATTATTATTTTAGTTGTTGGTTATGTTAGTTTCATTCTAGAGCATGAATATACTAAGACTTCACTCTGTAAATCTCTAAAGTTTAACTGTTCTTTAAAGCAGTAGTTTGTCACAAAAACATGACAATTTAATATTCAACATTATTATTGATCTGACTGCATTGACACTATTGTATGAGAACTGAACTGAGCTGGACGATGACATGACTGTTGTCTCCAGAGCTGCTGCTGCTGCTGTATAGATGAAGTGAACTAAATTAATAACTGATGAGTTTTACAACGTAATTGAATCAACACTGAACTGACTCTGGCTGAACAATGACACAATACTCTTCTGCTGTACAGCCCAAACAATCTTTGTTGAACAATGTTCCTGTTATGAGGGCTGCTTTGAAACAATATGTAGTTTAAAAAGCGCTTTATAAATAAAGGTGACTTGACTTGACTCAACAATTCTGTTCACATTTTTTCAAAGTTTTGAATGGTTGCCATTTCAATATGTCAAAACATTAATATTGCTGTATGCTTTCTGATTACACAGATTACACAGTTGTCCATGTGTTATTGACCTAGTTTTTTAGTTGTGGATTTCATTTTCCCCTTAAAATGCCATTCCATGATGGTATTACATGGTTAAAACCGGAAAAACTCAATGTTTATGTTGTTATTTTAAGTCATAATTAAAGTACTTCTAATACACACTGGTCCCTGTAATGTTGGAGTGTGTCAGGTGTGTATTGTGTTTAAGATCAGGTACTCATTAATCACCTCAGTCTTGCTAATACACCATATCGTCAGGTTTGTGTGTTGTGTGTGGTCATGTACCATTAAACACACTGGTCCCTGTAATGTTGGAGTGTGTCAGGTGTGTATTGTATTGAGGAACCGGTACTCATTAATCACCTCAGTCTTGCTAATACACCATATCGTCAGGTTTGTGTGTTGTGTGTGGTCATGTACCATTAAACACACTGGTCCCTGTAATGTTGGAGTGTGTCAGTTGTGTATTGTGTTTAAGATCAGGTACTCATTAATCACCTCAGTCTTGCTAATACACCATATCGTCAGGTTTGTGTGTGTGTGTGGTCATGTACCTGTAAAACACACTAGTCCTTGTAATCCAGAGAAATGACATGTTTTGTGTATTGTACAATAGGTGTCCTCATAAATCAGGTTGTACCCAAAAATCACAATTATGTCATAGGCGGGAACATTTTTGGATGGGCGGGAATGTCCTTGTATACCACTGATATGTCATGTTGTCATATTTTCCGTTCTGTTGTGTGTAAAGAAACTTTAAAGCCAGATGTGTGATCTGCAGATCAAAACAAAATTTTTGATAGTTTTATCATCACTGTAGGGCATCGGGAAAGGTGTGTCCCCCTAAACCACAATCCTACTGGTTTGAGCATCAAAGTCCTCGTAAACCACAAAAACCAGTATGTGTGTGTGTGTGTGTGTGTGTGTGTGTGTGTGTATGTGAGTGAGTGAGTGAGTGTGTGTTGGTTTTTGTGGTTTACGAGGACTTTTGACCTGAATACGCACCGGCATTACGGGGACATTTGGGTTTATGAGGACACAGGCCATGTCCTTGTAATTCCGGCAATGTAGATGCCTTTCTCTATGTCCCAGAAGCACCCTCTCCAATTTTCGCGGCATGTCCTTATATACCACAAAAACCTGATTTTATACCATACACTGTGTATCCTCTGTGTACGAGAGTGCGCCCCTGCAGCCGGGTCCTGGTACTGTACCGGCGTCATCGAAAATTTGCATTTTTCACACAAGTGTAAGTATTGAGGCCTGTGACTGGTCAGATCGGTACTGGTAGGCGGGAAATCACGAAAACAAGATGGCGCCGACGGGCGGAGCCTAATTCTGCAGCTCCTATTGGTTGCATACGCAATGAACAACAGCGAGACAAGATGGCGCCGGTGGGCGGAGCTTCATTCAGCTTCAGCTTCAGCATAGGTCTGTATAACAAGCGAGTTAATGCAAAATACTAATTATTTAAGTGTTATTGCCTATAATTTTTTATTTGTGAATTAAATATATGAATAAATAGTGATCCTCGATTAAAAATATCCCTTAAATGTCATGTAATAAAGTATAAAAATAACTTGAATGCTGTTTACTCAGTATTTATACAGTTTATTTAGCTCGTTAGCATATGCTATTCATGTAAACACAACCACACATTAACTCGTGCGCTCACATCACATATATTTATTATTATTATTTTAATCCCGCGTATATTATATTAAGTATGGTTTATAATAAGAGTCTTCGCGTTCATTTCCTGTTTGGGCCGGATAGAAGCTGCACCTGAGAAGACATCTGAGCACCTGATGGAGGCTACTATTATTTTAAAGGTAAGTTGTTCTGCTTTTTAAATGCTTGTGGGTCCGTTTGGCTTGTTTGTTCATGTTTTGTAAGCTCTTTGCAGCTCGTTTTACAGTTATAAAACAGCTAGCTCGCGATGCTAACGGCGCTAGCGAGATTGTGATTGTGTTTAAAGACTGTCAGGAGGGAATCAGCGATGCTTGTCATTTAAAGCTGGTTTTCGATTAAACTATAATTGTAACTGCATCATTTTCTGATCGCATGCAATAACCTAGCCAAGCCATCATAATAAGGCGTTGTCATGACTACAGTCTGAAGGGGACGGCATTTCACCCAGTACAGTATCCTCACATACCAGCCTACTGTAAATATTACTACAGTTCTGCTTGATTTAAAGACATTAAGAAACAAAGATTTACTGGCTATGATAAGATGTATCAGAACTGTCAGTCTTATTCAGTCAAATTAATGCTGTCAGTATTATTGTCTATAATTTATCAATTGTGAAAATTTATGAAGGAATATTGATCCTCAATTATACATAATTCTTAAATATCATACAATAAAGTATGAAAATAACTTGCTGTTTACTATAATTTATCTTTTGACGTTTATACTAAAAACAGAAGATGACAGAAGACACATCAGATCATGCTGAAGTGAAACAGTGATGGAGAAAGCCCAATCTCAGGAGGAAGACATACAGTATTCACAAAGATTCATCAGTGATTTCACCTGTGTCAGGTATATTATATGTTATTTACAGTCATGATTTTACTTGCTTTATTATTAAAGGTTAAATGTTACTCAGGGAAATAGGGCTACACAATATTGCAGAAAAACTGACATTGCAATATTTAGTTTTTCTGCAATTTATATATTGCGATATGAAAACAATTCCACCAGATGAATTGAATAGCACTATTTGAAAATAATTAATCATTCTAGGATGATTGGGATCATTTTGTAGGGTAGTGCATCTGCTTAGAGAATAATAAACGAATTACAAGCTTAGATAAACACAATAAAAATAAGATACAAATTAAAATAAGCAGTGCTTTATGTTTTTCAGGTTAATCTAACTGTATTGAGGTACACACATTGAGGAAAGCATGTATGGGTCCAATATTATATGCATCCGTTTTCTTAATTGTTTACAACACAGAACCAACTGTTTTCGCTGAGAGTGTTTGTTCAAGCTCAAAGATAAGAGAAAGAGAACTGAACTCTGTGTTCACGTGCTATCTGTCTGTCAGAAAACAGCGCGAGTTCCAGTCATAGTGCGTTTGATGTTTAAATTGACAGGACTTAAAAACACAAGCAAATGACATTTGTAAAAGTCACATGCGCTCTTAACCGGGGGGCAGCTGGACCGTTCGGATCAACTACGATCCCTACACTTGACATTGCACATCCTGTGATGTGACTTTTGTGGATGCACACATCGGGATACAATGCTAAAACCATACATCGTGCAGCCGTAGTCCGTATGGATCGCAGATCAACTATGATCCCTATAGCCTACTTGACTTCATTTGTACTGCAATGTCACACCCACAGATAGGTATCAGTGACAAAACTATATATTGTGCAGCCCTACATGGCTTTATATATGCATTAGGGCTGCACGATATATCGCATGCTTTTGTCACGCGCATTTCTTCAGTAAAGCCGGTTCCCTGATTACCGCTAAATCACCATCACCTGCTTTCAAATGGAGCGCCATTTAATAGACAGAGCCGTAGATCACTGAAAAGCCACGCAATATCGCGTTCATTATCGAAGGCGATTCATCTGCGATATGAACGCGATATTGCGTAGCTTGTCAGTGATCTACGGCTCTGTCTATTAAATTTGAAAGCAGGTGATGGCGATTTAGCGGCAATCAGGGAACCGGCTTTACTGACGAAATGCGCGTGACAATCACATGCGATATATCGCCCAGCCCTAATATGCATCACATTACATGCATGTTCATGGCAGTATGTGAGGTGGTGTGTAGCTTTACACCTGTTTTATGAGGACACGTGTTTTATGAGGACATCATGCGAACATGTTCTTCATGTTTGACTTGACTGAAGAATCTCTGTGTGTTGTTAGATTGACACAAGCCTGGTCTATGAGGACACTCGTTTTACCGGGACTCTGGGGTGCACCCATATGGAAGATTGGGATTGATACTGATAACCCATAATTCACAGCTCACTGTAGCAAATGTCAATATTGAAAACTCATTATTGTGTTTGTTAGATTAGATATAATCATTTTAGAAGTAGGTAAAAAGAAGCACCCTCAGTTGAAATTGACTTTCAATGAGTAATACTGCAATGAATAATTGTTTTTTTTTATTTTGATTTGATTTTTATTTGCTTTTCTTTCTTATTTTCAGATGGTAACTGAGAAGAATCAGATTCAGAAGAATAAGATACAGCAACAATAAAGGTATCAAATAAAAGTAAAGTAATAATTGAGTTAGTCCTTAAAGGTGGTAAAGAGGATGTTTTGTTTTATACATTTTTGCAATATTACTTGAAACTGTGTTTACTAACTGATAAAAGACTATTTATTAGGTGCACTGAAAGTAATAATATTAATATACATAATCTGTGCACGAGGTAGGGCCTTAAAAACATCAGCCAATCGCGTAAACGGTTGGCCCTCTGGCTTGTCAATCACTGCCGTGACGTTCCTTGTGAGAGACGAGCGCGGCTGCGCTCCAGTAACTTTCCAAACTCCACAGGCGCCGCATGCAATGTTTTTGTCAGGAGACAGGAGTAACAGCTGCAGATTATGAGTTACCTGCGGTGAGTCCGACATAATGAATCCACTAACACGACACAGCGAATGCCGGTGGTAAACACTCGTGATCTAATACTTGTGCAGGAGTTTTGGGAGGCGTTCCCGTGAAATGAGCTGTGAAGGAGGGGGCTGTTCTTACGCATGCGCTCATTTCAAAAACTCAGTAACAGTCTTTGGTTTCTCAGTCGACGAAAAGATCCTCTTTAGCACCTTTTAAAGAATAGAACAGATTTCAGTGTTTCTAAGAAGCAGATTGTTTGCCACAGTTATCAGTCACTGAATTATGATTGTGTGTGTGAAAAGTGAGTCATGATCACTTACTGTACAACTAGCACACCTCGTTTCACCACTATCACTCTCATACATACCCCTAACCTAACCCTAACCCTAACCCTAACCCTGAACTCAGGGCGCCATCCAAATGTATCTAGTTATCAGTGTCCCGTTAAAACTAGTGTCCTCATAGACCAGGCTTCTGTCAATCTAACAACACACTGAGATTCTTCAGTCAAGTCAAACATGAAGAACATGTTCTCATGATGTCCTCATAAAACACGTGTCCTCATAAAACAGGTGTAAAGCTACACACAACCTGACATACTGTGATGAACACACACACATAATGTAATGCATATATAAAGCCATGAACATTACCATGGGTTTTTAAATATTGAAATATTGATTTGAAATGGATCTATTATGTGATCTTGTATATGATCTTAAATCAATATTTCATGTGCACATATTTATTGATCGGAAGCTGTGAATGGTTGACACTGATCATCCTGTCCATGTTTAATTTGCATTAATTACTGTCTAACTGTACATTACCCCTTTGATATATTTCATATATACTGAAGGTTTGCAACTCTTAGTTGAAGTGATTGTATATAAAGCTTTATTTCTTATTTTCAGATAAGCCGTGAGACCCCGCTGTCATCAGTGACGATTGTGGTGCTCTTACTGTGGGCCTACACCAGGTAAGTGAGAGTTGTGCTGTAAGAGAATGAGCAAATGTAGCAGAGACTCTTGTGAGATCTAGGCTGTTAACATATTCAGACCAGTGTTTATGTCTAATTTGATGTTTGCAGACTCTCCGTGAGGTTGGACCCTCTGCTCTCAAAATGAACACTCTGTCCCAGTCAGAAGTCAGAGATGTACAGAAGGTATTGTTTTTCTTTTTGGAAATCAAATTAGGCATGTGCTGACAGGAAAATTTGGGCCAATTTTGATAACCAATAATTTTTTATATTTGAAAGGTGATAAATGATACATTGGCAGATAAATCTAAATCCAAATTCTAATATACTTTGAGAGCCTGATTACAAAAACAATAGACCGTGTCCCAAACACTTCAGCATAAATCAAACATATACAGTACAGCAGTCTAGTTTGATCCAGTATAAGATTCCTTTACTTTTACAATTATTTTGACACTACCATTCAAAAGTTTGGGGTCAGTAAGAATTTTTAATGTTTTAAAAGAAGTATCTTCTGCTCACCAAGTCTGCATTTATTTGATTAAAAATACAAACAAAAACAGTAATATTGTGAAATATTATTCCAATTTAAAACGGCTGTTTTCTTTGTCAGTATACAGTAAAGTGTAATTTATTCCTGTGATCAAAGCTGCATTTTCAGCATCATTACTCCAGTCTTCAATGTCACATGATCCTTCAGAAATCAATCTAATATGATGATGCGATGCTCAAGAAACATTTATTATTATTATCAATGTTGAAAACGGTTGTGTACAATTTTTTTTCAAAATTCTTCGATGAATAGAAAGTTCAAAAGAACAGCATTTATTTAAAATAGAATATTTTCTAACATTATAATTGTCTTTACTGCCACTTTTGATCAGTTTAACTTATCCTTGATGAATAAAAGTATTGATTAATTTTATTTCTATCCCCCAAAAATAAAATTAAAATTCTTACTGACCCCAAACTTTTGAACGGTAGTGTTTAATGTTACAAAAGATGTAGATTTCAGACAAATGCTGTTCTTTTGGACTTTCTATTCACCACAGCATCATAAAAAAATGTAAATAACTGTTTTCAACATTAATAATAATCATAAATGTTTCTTGAGCAGCAAATCATCATATTAGAATGATTTCTGAAGGATCATGTGACACTGAAGACTGGAGTAACGATGCTGAAAATTCAGCTTTGATCACAGAAATAAATTACACTTTACTGTATATTGACATAGAAAACAACTGTTTTAATTTGGAATAATATTTCATAATATTGCTGTTTTGTTTGTATTTTTAATCAAATAAATGCAGGCTAGGTGAGCAGAAGATACTTCTTTTAAAACATTAAAAAAATCATACTGACCCCAAACTTTTGAACGGTGGTGTACATTCATATGGCCAATTTTCTTTATTTAAAAAAAGTGTCAACACTTTACAGTAAAGTTTATTGTTAGTATTAGTTAACATGAGCTAACAATGAATGGACAAATCCTGTCGAAGTTTTATTAATCTTAGCTAAGGTTAATCTCAACATTTCCCAAGACATTTTAGGATCCAGTGTTTTATCTGTTAACCTAAAATATGCGTGTTCATGTTAGTTCACAGTGCATTATTAACTCACATTTACAAGGGTTTTGCTCAGTTGATTCACGTTAGTTAATACAATAACAAATGAGACCTTATTGTAAAGTTGCAAAAAATATATATATTGCCTCACTACTACTACTACTAATAATAAATAAAATTAAATAAAAATGCAAACAAGTTATTGGTCAACATTACTTAGGCTACATAAAAAGAAACACAATACATGTGCTATGGATGAATAAAATGAAAGCCTGTTGGGAAATGATTTACTCAAACCATATTGTTGATGAAAATAAGAACAATACAAGTTGTAATGTTTTTGAAAAAAAAAAAAAGTGTATATAAACATCTTTATTAAACATCTTTAGCATTACTGTTTCAAATAACACTGTTTTAGCATGAACCTGAAGAGCTGAATGAACACCCATAAACCAAAGCGCTTTGTTAGATGGTTTTCGCTCAACGGGATGCAACTTATATATGATAAAGTAGATATTTATACAAAAAAATTACAACTTATACCTGCACAAACTCATGCACAGATGTACATGAATTAAGTCACAAAGTGTTCTGGATACGCTCCCCACAACAACACACTAAAAAACGGCAACTAATCCAAAATAATTCACAGCGTTTTATTACAGTCGTGTTCTCATTATAATGTTATGTATATATGACAGTCCCAGCTATAGTTATTAATGTTATCCATTGCTGTTTGAGTGCGCATGCTGAAGAGATGATCACCGGTAGGCCTACAATGAAGCGCTTTCCTGCCGCGTTCATTAACTCAACCAAATGCATCCTATATGAGTTTAATCAGATATATACACAAAATAAAAAAATTCAACTTATAATTCCACAAAAGGCTGCGAATGCACAAGCAAACTGACTGTGCTAGTCATAAAGGTGTAACTCCGCAGATGTGCTCTTCGTGTAACAACGCTCTGATTTCACAGATTTGTGATTCACCGTAACTGTATCTTCCTTCAAGCAGTTCAATACTATCATGGAGAACAACGCACATCATATAATCCATTATTTATCAGTGTTAAAATATCGGCCTAGTTCGGACTGAGAATGATAACATTAAAATGAGCATTTATCGGCCAGTAAGATATGGTGGCTGATATATCATGAATCCCTGATTGGTTATGGCAGTATATTTATAGAGTTTTAACTATATGCATGATTTTAATGTTAACTTGTCACTGTTTTAAATGTGTAGGTCACTACTATAACGCATTAGTTTGATCACTATTAAAACGGAGTGGTTTAAAATGTACCATCATACCTGAAGACATTTGTGTTGAGCATGTGAACACAATAGCCAATCGGATGCGTTTGTTAGTCTGAGTTTTTGCTTAGCGCGAGTGCTGCATGTTGAATCCTTTCATTATAACCAACAAAGTATTGACACAATGCCAATAAAAGATGCACAACGTAGACAGACACACACACACAACTTCATTTATTATAACGGACGTTTCTGCAGAAGTACAGCTTTGTGTTTCTCGTGTTGTAATCGATAGCTTCAGTGGCTAATATGGCAGCGATCTTTGATTTCTGTAGGCCTATATAACACATTTGTTTATGCTGCTAACTACACATTGCATAGTTTCTGGATTGACAAATGTATTTATATGTGCAATTAAATCCAATTGATGCTGATAACCATAGCAATGGGTGGAACAAAATAATCTTGATGCTGTGTGTCAAATGATCTTTTTATTAAGTATTGGAGTGTAAATGTAAAAAAATAATAGACCTCCCACTTTTGCAATGTAATGTATTATTTTGTTCATTTGTTCAAACTGGCCACTCAGTGACTTTTTACTTTTAAATGTACAGATATTTAAATATAAAATTGTTCTAAGCTCTTTCTTTTGTCATCTGTCCTGACAGAATTAATTATTTCATTTGTGAATGAATAGGATATGTTAAATTCCAAACTTTTTCTTCGCATTTATTGTGGAAAACCCTGTAATGTAAAATAGTTTTCATTGTATGTTTTCAGTTGACAGTGATCAGTCAGTGTTAATCAGTGTTAAGTTTCTGTACTGCTTCATTTGGATCATCTCTGAATCCTTTGTCTGTAGTAGAATGTTTATTTTTCTTTCTTTACCTTGCTTTCAGGTGAGCCCTGAGAAGGACCAGTTATCAATGGACAATCAAGATGGTGTTAGACGGAGAAGGTAATAAAAAGAGCATTGCATCCTTTTAGAAAATGGTAGTCTAGTGAGAACTTTTTCACATAATCTTTGGGCCTGTTAACACCTGGTCATTTTATGTGTTTTTTTACTGATTTGTTCAAACAATTTCATTTACGATTGGCCACATAAATGTGTCTGTACAGAATCAGGGGCCATATTCACAAAACATCTTACGGCTAAAAGTAGCTCCTGACATGCCGATTTATGAGAAACTCTATAATCGGCGTGTCAGTCCTAATTTTTGCTCTTAAGAGTATTTCACAAAACATTTTAGTGCTAAAACTAGCTCCCAAATCTGTAAAAGGTTAGGAGTAGTCAAGAGGACTCCTAAATCACTAAGACCAAATCACAAACAATCCTAATGGCCGTTGATGCCAATCCGCCCAAAGACACTGAACACTATTGAGACAATAGCGATAGAGCCTTGGGTGCTGAACCTTTTCTTCATACATGTAATAAATATTTGGATTTATAGATTTGAATTTATGAAAAAATGCCAAAAATCTATAATAAATAAATAAATAAATAAAGTCCAATTACCTGTAGCAGTTGTTTTCACAAATTCACACTTACAAATAATTGAATAGAGTAAAAAACCAAGTGTAATAAGTGTATTTGGCGTCCTGTTCAAGGCGGTCGAGGGATCAGAGTTTGAAAATTTAGCCCAAATCCATATTACTTCCTCATATCTCCACTGAGAGTAAGGAACGGGGTGGCGACGGGATGCAGAAAACGGTCGAGGAAACTATAGGTGAGATCGGCTCTAGTCAGTGTATATATACCTCCTCTCGAGCCAATTAGACTGCTTGAACACGCTCCTCCCAAATTTTGTTTATAAAACATCATTTGACGCTTGAATTCTGCAATCTCTCGAGACGCAGACATGTAAGAGGCTGACAATTAGCTGAACGTATACTAGTTTAATTGACCCTTCACCAGGAGTTTGATTGACAAACAATCTAACCAATTATAACGCTAAATCCACCATCCAACCAAAGCTGTCAGGAGTTTAAGATTAACCTCGGTGGACTTGGAAAAATGGTGTACTGATGTCTTTCTGTGTTTTAAACAACATTCCTTCTGATGTTCATTCATGTTTATTTGATGCTATAAATGAACTAGTAGGAAGAGATGATCGATTCACGAGCCGCTTGAGCGGAGGCGCTACAGCGATCTGTCTTCAATTCCCGCGCTATACGCAGATTTAACAGTATTCACATCATTAAAAGCTACCGCTATGAGCTCCATTTTATTGATCATGAGCAGCATCAGCACTGGTCAAATCATTTATTCTCACATTTTTTTAATGAAGATGATTGTGTGTTGAGCGTTTTCGACTTTTTAAGTTTCATTTGAGGTATTTTGCACGTCAGCTTACTGAAGAGATACTCATCTGTTCATCTGCGCCAACGCATGCTGCAGTAATGCTGTCATATCTTTCTATAACATGCCTATAACACATTCTCACATGTTTATTATTTAGTATTTTTGGGAGGAGTAAAATGTATTATTGTATAAATGTATATACAGCTATGGAAAAAATTAAGAGACCACTTAACATTGATTTCTGAACTTGGAGTGGTCTCTTAATTTTTTCCATAGCTGTATTGTTTTAGACAACGTCCAAAGTGATTTGAGCGATCGGATTTAAATCCGTCTCGAATGCGTTTTGGAGGGCATTTACACCTGGTCTTTCTATTATTGCATAGCAATCCATTCAGAGAAAATGCATGAAGTGAACAGGTGTAAACAGGTTTAAAAAAAACGTTTAAACCAAATGAGCTGAAAATATTTTTATATGCCTCATAATAGTGCTGGGCGGTATGACCAAAAATTTATATCACAGTATTTTTCAAAATTATATCGGTTTCACAGTATATGACGGTGTGTGTGTGTGTTTATATATATATATATATATATATATATATATATATATATATATATATATATATGACTGGGCGTTAACCACATTTTCTACTGATTGAGAGAGGAAATACTGCAGTAGATTGACTAGAATGCCCTGTTTTACTGTCATGATGAGTGAATATTGTAGAAAAATTCTACACTAGAGTTAATACAGGTTTACAAAACCCCACAAAATGATGCTGTGGGGAGACAACAACCAATAAAACTCAGACCTGCAACACATTCATTACAGACACATGAATATTAAAATATGACCATGGAGATAGGAAAAAAAGAAGAGTTGAGGGCACCTTAAGCATTTTAAAAATCTAACGCTATATAAAAACAAACTGCCAAAAATAGGGAGAAACGCGGAAGAACATTTAAACTAAGGATATTTTCAGTACATTTAAGAGCACTACAGTCTCTGAACAAATGACACACGTAAGTTTAACACAGAAAGCAGTTAAATAAAGCAGTTACATTTTTTACCATTCTTCTTTGAATTGTCAGTCTATTTCTGTGTTGCAGAATAACCCATCGTGTCATCGCGGTGGTGATCAGACGTACAGTTCAGTGTCCTTTGCATAACGTTACATTTCATTTGAAGAAGACGTGATGAAATATGTGCGAATACACGCTGCTGGCTCATGTTTAGAGCACTAGAGTATATGAAATAGGTCCATAAAAAACGTAAACAGGCTCGCTCCGGTCTATATAATATGATCCATGTGGAGAAAGTTGTTAATCTCATCACGGCGCTCCGCGCAGAAACCGCTCTATCTCGCGCGCTGGTTGAATTCTCAGCTGTAATCAAGGGCTGAATCCGAAATCGCCCCCTATAACCTCAAATAGGGCATTATTTGAGGCGACAGCCATTTGTAGTGGCGTCCGAAACCATAGTGGACGTTATTGAGTGCACTCGTTCAATCCCACAATGCACCACAATGAGTGTACAGCCGATGCACACACAACGGCTGTCCGAATTCACTCATTCGTTTTCATTCATTCTTTCAAGTGAAACGGGACGCTCTCAAACAGTGACGGGCTGCGCCGCGTTCTGAACGTTGGTTAAGCGACACATACCGGTATTGCGGTATCATCAAAATTCATATCATAACAAAAATAAATACCGGTATTCGGTATGAACCGGTATACCACCCAGCACTACCTCAAAATAAGATAAATTTTGGTCTTTGTGTTTTGTTTCATTGCTTTGGCAAAGCATTTCAAACAAACTAAAATCAACAGCACAATGTGGCTTTGTGCCCTTATCAAATTGCAAAAGCTGATGATTTATTAAGACTGTAGTCCGTTGCGCTCCCCGTTTCAAAGTGGAGATCACACTTTGTTCACTCGATCATCTTGTGATTCGGTGTTTTCCATGTCTCAGTTCACAGGGAATGAATGTAGTGAACTCTATCTCAGCAGTTTAACATGCATTTGGGAACGCAACGAGCACCAGTTACACATTTCACATTCGCATTATTTACAAAATTTGTGTGGCCAGTTGTTTCAAGTATTTCACCTGATTTGTAATAAGATGCATTTATAAACCTGTTTTCACTGAAACAGCTTAAGCGAAGAAATGAAGATAGAAGTATTGTAATGTCGTATTGTAAAATAGTTTTTCATTTACAGTAGTAGTATATTTCTGTCTTGGCAATAATTCTAATAATAGTCATCTAAAAGTATTAGTTATTATTTTTATTTTTATTTTTATTTATTATTAAACAGCATAAAGTTTCATAAATTACTTTTGAAAACAGGTTAAACTGAAGATGTTCTTGTGTTTTAAAATTCTGTTTTTCTTCAAGATGAGATCAGTATGATGGATCCTAATGCCAGTGATCCTGATGAAAGCGTTTCTCAGGATGTTGTTCCTGCTGGAGCTGCGCAGGCGTCTCCAGTAATGCTGGTATGTGTTAACTAACAGGTTTATGTTTATTATTATTTTAACCCATTATTATTTTAGATTATTGTCATAAATACAATGCATAGATACAATTATATATTTATAGTTCAACTTAACATTTGTATTTTCACAAAAGAAAAATGGTTTTAAGCCAGTTATTTTTATCTATTGCTGTAGTGTGTCAGTAGGAAATATCAGTTTATATTTCCAAACATTCCTTTTGCCATTAATTGTAATAATTAATGAGCAATAATCAGTTATTATATACAGAGATTTTTGCACTTATATAGTGCAACTTTTCTATAAGAATATTATTGGAATCAGGGTTGCACCAACATTGTAAATCTGGTTGATACAAATGAGTTTATCATTTTTGTGTTGGTAAAAGACTTGGAGATTTTTAAAGGGTAGTTCACCCAAAAATGAAAATTTGATGTTTATCTGCTTACCCCCAGCACATCCAAGATGTAGGTGACTTTGTTTCTTCAGTCGAACACAAATGATGATTTTTAACTCCAACCATTGCCATCTGACAGCTGTATAATTGGTGTCAATGGGAGCACAATTTATGAGTCAAAAAACATGCACAGACAAATCCATATTAAACCCTGCGGCTCGTGACGACACATTGATGTCCTAAGACACGAAACTATCGGTTTGTGTGAGAAACCAAACAGTATTTATATCATTTCTTACCTCTAATACACCATGTCCAACTGCGTTCAGCACTCGGTTAGTGAGGTCTGATCGCGCTCTGACAGCGGCAGTGATGTCTCGAGCATATACTTCAATGAGTGCTAGACATTACTTCCACTGTTAGACCGCAATCAGACATCACTGGTGTATTAGAGGTAAAAAATGATATAAATACTGTTTGGTTTCTCGCACAAACCGATCTTTTCGTGTCTTAGGACATAAATGTGCCGTCACAAGCCACAGGGTTTCATTTGAATTTGTCTATGTATATGTTTTGACTCTTATGAATTGTTTCCATTGACACCCATTATACAGCTGACAGACGGCAACGGTTGGAGTTAAAAATCATCATTTGTGTTCGACTGAAGAAACAAAGTCACCTACATCTTGGATGCGCTGGGGGTAAGCAGATAAACATCACATTTTCATTTTGGGGTGAATTATCCCTTTAACAGGCTAATAACATTTAATCTCCAGAATAATATTTTGTGTCACTTGAAATTTTATTTTTAGATATCAGGTGTATAACCAGTTTTAAGTTCTAGGTATTTGAGAGTTAAATCTTAGTTTCCTGATCAGTATGTAACTGATTTCTTGCAGATGTTCAGAAGATGCCCATTTGGAAAACTGCTGAGTTTGTCAAGGTACCTGAGGTTTAAATTAGAGTACGACCATCATTGTAAGTACATGAGCTTTGATAGAGTAGGAGCTTAATAAAGTATGTATCTGTACAGAGAATGAGAGTTCGGCAGAAATTAAAAAACGGAAAGGAAAAGGACAAGACGGAAAGGACAAAAGGTTTGCTGGTCAGATGCTGAAGTTACAGCTGTAATTGATCATTTTAAGGCACATATGACCAAAGGAAAATTGTGGACAAAACACAAGAGATTTTGTAAGAAATCAAGGAATTAGCTTGAAAAAAAAAGCACAAAATAAGTGATGTTGCATTGTGTCTCATTTGATGCTGTTGTATAAGGATTATTATTTTAGTTGTTGGTTATGTTAGTTTCATTCTAGAGCATGAATATACTAAGACTTCACTCTGTAAATCTCTAAAGTTTAACTGTTCTTTAAAGCAGTAGTTTGTCACAAAAACATGACAATTTAATATTCAACATTATTATTGATCTGACTGCATTGACACTATTGTATGAGAACTGAACTGAGCTGGACGATGACATGACTGTTGTCTCCAGAGCTGCTGCTGCTGCTGTATAGATGAAGTGAACTAAATTAATAACTGATGAGTTTTACAACGTAATTGAATCAACACTGAACTGACTCTGGCTGAACAATGACACAATACTCTTCTGCTGTACAGCCCAAACAATCTTTGTTGAACAATGTTCCTGTTATGAGGGCTGCTTTGAAACAATATGTAGTTTAAAAAGCGCTTTATAAATAAAGGTGACTTGACTTGACTCAACAATTCTGTTCACATTTTTTCAAAGTTTTGAATGGTTGCCATTTCAATATGTCAAAACATTAATATTGCTGTATGCTTTCTGATTACACAGATTACACAGTTGTCCATGTGTTATTGACCTAGTTTTTTAGTTGTGGATTTCATTTTCCCCTTAAAATGCCATTCCATGATGGTATTACATGGTTAAAACCGGAAAAACTCAATGTTTATGTTGTTATTTTAAGTCATAATTAAAGTACTTCTAATACACACTGGTCCCTGTAATGTTGGAGTGTGTCAGGTGTGTATTGTGTTTAAGATCAGGTACTCATTAATCACCTCAGTCTTGCTAATACACCATATCGTCAGGTTTGTGTGTTGTGTGTGGTCATGTACCATTAAACACACTGGTCCCTGTAATGTTGGAGTGTGTCAGGTGTGTATTGTATTGAGGAACCGGTACTCATTAATCACCTCAGTCTTGCTAATACACCATATCGTCAGGTTTGTGTGTTGTGTGTGGTCATGTACCATTAAACACACTGGTCCCTGTAATGTTGGAGTGTGTCAGGTGTGTATTGTATTGAGGAACCGGTACTCATTAATCACCTCAGTCTTGCTAATACACCTTATCGTCAGGTTTGTGTGTTGTGTGTGGTCATGTACCATTAAACACACTGGTCCCTGTAATGTTGGAGTGTGTCAGGTGTGTATTGTATTGAGGAACCGGTACTCATTAATCACCTCAGTCTTGCTAATACACCATATCGTCAGGTTTGTGTGTTGTGTGTGGTCATGTACCATTAAACACACTGGTCCCTGTAATGTTGGAGTGTGTCAGGTGTGTATTGTATTGAGGAACCGGTACTCATTAATCACCTCAGTCTTGCTAATACACCATATCGTCAGGTTTGTGTGTTGTGTGTGGTCATGTACCATTAAACACACTGGTCCCTGTAATGTTGGAGTGTGTCAGTTGTGTATTGTGTTTAAGATCAGGTACTCATTAATCACCTCAGTCTTGCTAATACACCATATCGTCAGGTTTGTGTGTGTGTGTGGTCATGTACCTGTAAAACACACTAGTCCTTGTAATCCAGAGAAATGACATGTTTTGTGTATTGTACAATAGGTGTCCTCATAAATCAGGTTGTACCCAAAAATCACAATTATGTCATAGGCGGGAACATTTTTGGATGGGCGGGAATGTCCTTGTATACCACTGATATGTCATGTTGTCATATTTTCCGTTCTGTTGTGTGTAAAGAAACTTTAAAGCCAGATGTGTGATCTGCAGATCAAAACAAAATTTTTGATAGTTTTATCATCACTGTAGGGCATCGGGAAAGGTGTGTCCCCCTAAACCACAATCCTACTGGTTTGAGCATCAAAGTCCTCGTAAACCACAAAAACCAGTATGTGTGTGTGTGTGTGTGTGTGTGTGTGTGTGTGTTACAGTTGTTAGTAGAGGAGAGAGCACAGACACGGACTTCAATGTAGAATGGGTTTAATCACCAAAAACAGAGCTACTACACAACACTAAGCAAACAACAGAACAGACAGGGAGTGCAAGGAGTGAGTCCAACTTAAAGGGAATGCTAATGACAATACACAGGTGCAGGGAATCCAGGGATGGCGGGAAAGCTAACGAGGGAAGTGAGTTCAGGTGAGGAACAGGGAGGATTCTGGGAAACGGAATCTGGGTCAGGTGTGACTGTAACATGACAATATCAACATGTTCTCCAACCAATACAACCATATAGGTCGTTTGTCACTTTCCTGAAATACGACCCATAGGAGCGTTTACTAAAGTGGCGCCCCTATCGACAACAGGACTCTTTCATTTTAATTCATGAAATATGACTCATAGGAGCGTTTGCTAAAATTGTGCCCCTTTCGACAACAGGACACTTTCATTTTAATGCATTGTTCCCTTTTATCTGCATCATGTTTCACGTTTCGCGTAACTCAATAACAATATGCAATCATGTGATCATGCGATCGTGGGTTCGATCCCAGGGAACACATGTGCTCATAAAATGTGTATGCACTATAAGTCACTAAGGTTAGGTTTAGGGATGGGGGTGGGTGTAGTCGTTAATAAAAAGGACAGTCTCGACAATATGGTTGACTTTTGACTTTAGGACATTTGCAGTTCATTTAAAACTTTATATCAGATATACGGCTCAACAAGTCTCTACCTCACTTGCACTCAAAAATGATTTTTATGATTAAAGGCCTTTGCACACTGAGTCCGAAATTTTCGCATGCGTTTTATTGTATTCGCAATCCTGAAAATTCGTCACGCACAGACCTGGCACACTGAGTCCGATGCGTATTAATGAATGCGCTGCGAAAAAAAATGCAAAACAATACAAAATGAAGTCTTCAAGCAGCAGTGAGCACGATTAGTTGTCACCTCTCTTCTTAAAAAGAAATAGGAAATAATGGGTCCATTCAATCCTGAGATTGCATAGAGAGAAAGGAGAATTCACCTCATCAAGGAGCTGCGTGATAATCCAAGCGTTTCAAAGATTACTTCAGGTTGTCAGTGGCTCTGTTTAATGCTTTAGTACTGGCACAATATGTCTTTATATTCGTTCTCTTTGTATTCCTCACGTTATTTGTCATTCAATGCTGCTGTTTTGTGCTGTAGAAGACGTAGATCAACTTGTCAGATGGCATTCTGGATTTTTGCGTTTGCGTACGGTGGCTCTGAATTGTCGAAACGTCTCTCAAAATGCGTGCCACGGATGCGAAAAATGCAGAAAATCGAGCCTGATCCAAATATTTTTTTGACAGACGAAAGTTTCGGAGGCAGTGTGCAAACGCGATTGACATAACGTAAGGTCGAATTTATTTTTTAACGTGCGAAGGTTTCGCATGCGAATTTCGGACTCAGTGTGCAATGACCTTAAGATGTATAAACCCCCATTTTGCATACAATATCTGGAAAGACAGGAAAAAGACATTCAAATGTACTGAGAGATGCCCAATGTCCACTACAGATGCTCCTCTATTCCACAAGCAGGAGGAAGAAACACTAGAGAAATGAGCTTTAGTCCATCAAGTCAGCTCTTAAAGAAAATGGTGTCATTGTCCAGCTTAAGTAAATTCAGTATTTATTCATTCCGTTGTAAAAATCAATAGTTATTAATGTAAGTTTGCATACAATGGTGTCAATGCAGGCAAATAAAAAACATTGTTTAATATCAAGTGTCCCCAACTAAACAAGCCAAAGGCAACAGCAGCAAACTCCATCAGGTGGCAAACAGGTGATAAAATGGAGAAAAAAAACCTTGGGAGAAACCAGGCTCAGTCAGGAGGCCAGTTCTCCTCTGGCCAACAGCAAACAATGCATGATTATAATTCAGGCAGCATTACAGATCATAAGTCCAATTGGGATTGCAACAGTCAAAATATTGAATCCAGTTCCATGTAGTTGAAGATTGTTTGTTGGTTTGTTGGGAATCTGTGCCACTGGCTGTCGTGTCGGTGAGGCCTTCACTGCTTTAAAGGTAATGCAACCAAACATGGTCAGTTGTTACGGTGTATGATGCTGTAGAGACGAGGCAAACACTGACTTCCACAATAAAGGGTATTTTACTAAACGAAGGAGCAGACATACAACCATTAAACATTAACTAACAATAGATCAGACAAGGGGTGCAGAGAGTGAGTCCATTATAAAGGGTGTGCAGGTGATGAGTGATGATGGGGAGATGACGAGGAAGTGAGTGCAGGTGTGGAAACACAAAGGATTATGGATAATGGAGTCCGGGAACAGAGGGAACTGTGACATCAATACATGACATCAGGTAACAAAGAGTGTGGATCAGACAACTAATCAAAACTTCATCAAACAACCAATCAAAATGGGGCATGCGGCGCTGGTCCTTATTTAACCAAATTGTCTGTAATTCTGTGTGTAAGTCTAGACAATAGACTGGGAGAGATATCGTCCACTGACAGGTGAAGTGAATATCACTGATCATCACTTCATAACGGCACCTGTTAGTGGGTGGGATATCTTAGGCAGCAAGTGAACATTTTGTCCTCTAAGTTGATGTTACAAGCAGTTCTTGTGGGGTGTTCCCAGTCTGCAGTGGTCAGTCTCTATCAAAAGTGCTCCAAGGAAGGAACAGTGGTAAACCGGAAACAGGGTCATGGGCAGCCGAGGCCCATTGAAGGCTGGCCCGTGTGGTCCGATCCAACAGACGAGCTACTATAGCTCAAATTGCTCCAGAAGTTAATGCTGGTTCTGATAGAAAGGTGTCAGAATAAACAGTACATCACAGTTTGTTGCGTATGGAGCTGCATAGCTGCAGATCAGTCAGGGTGACCATGCTGACCCCTGTCCACCACCGAAAGAGCCAACAGTGGACACGTGAGCATCAGAACTGGACCACGGAGCAATGGAAGAAGGTGGCCTGGTTTGATGAATCAGGTTTTCTTTTACATCACGTGGATGGCTGGGTGCGTGTGCATCGCTTACTTGGGGAACACATGGCACCAGGATGCACTATGGGAAGAAGGCAAGCCGGCGGAGGCAGTGTGATGCTTTGTTCAGTGTTCTGCTGGGAAACCTTGGGTCCTGCCATCCATGTGGATGTTACTTTGACACGTACCACCTACCTACATGCTGTCAGACATGGCTTTCTGAGCGCACGCTTCGGATATGGGCGCACACAAAACTTATCACACAGCACACGTGAATTGTCTTTTGCATCCTCCTGTACTTTAATATTTAAATTGGCAAGGCTTAAAAACACATGCAAATGATAAACTTTCACGACGATGCAGCACTGGTCCAGACAGTGACAGTTCTGTCCATGAGCCCTGCATGCGCTCTCTCTTTCTCTCATGGTGAGTGTCCATGTGTGAGAGAAAGAGACAGAGGGCATTCTTAGCCAAGTGACTGTGTGTAAAGCTCAGTAGGCAATGAAATTGTATCTGCAAACTACTTTATCTCGTATTTTATTTGCGATTTCTTGTATTGTTATTTTAGTGCAACTGGCTTAGGAAAGTAGCACACTTTTCATCCATTGCGGCAGTAATGTGTCAGAGCATCAACTTTAACGTCTTTTTTCATTGTTTTGCCAGACTTTTCCATACTTTGAAGTGTGTTGAATCTGCTAGAAGACATTGCACATACATTTATATATTAAAATGCAATACAATATATTTTTACTGCACTTTAAATAAGCATGTTGAAAATACAAAATGTACTATAAACATACTACTTGAATTTAAAGTTTATTTTTAATACATTTAATAGCACATCTTTTTACCTGGGTAGGGCCTCCAAATGTCAAGAGCCAGCCTTGGCACAGTCTCAATTGCATGACTCTCATGCAAAATGTGTGAGATTTGGCAGCCTTGTATCTGTGCTCTTGCCTGACAGGGTTTACTTTCCCCTCACGGTCAAACCACTTTATTGTTTCACGTGTCAACTGAGCTCTGAAACATGTTCTGCAGGTGGAGCAGGTGGAGCAGGTATTGCGTCTGTCTCCTTCAGGAAACACTGCTGATCCAGAACAACAGTTAAAACTTCATTGATGAGAAGACACTATATCGGAGACACAGAAAATGTCATAAATCTCACACTTCACGGTCAGTTCTCTTATTTACTTCTGATATCATGTCATTATCATTAGTTATTATCATTCTCATTATTATTAGTTCATGTCTTGATTAGTGAAGTCATGAACTAATTATGAACCAATGAAGA
The DNA here is from genome assembly GCF_024489055.1 of Chanodichthys erythropterus. Lineage (NCBI taxonomy): Eukaryota > Metazoa > Chordata > Actinopteri > Cypriniformes > Xenocyprididae > Chanodichthys > Chanodichthys erythropterus. The sequence goes on along the minus strand of NC_090223.1, from coordinate 70,347,384 downwards.
GAGATCCTGAACTACAACTGGAGTCATATGGATTCATGCATGAATAACGGCAGCTTTAACTACATGTTAGTACATGTTTGATAGGTTAAATTAAACTAATCAGGCTCCATAAGAATAAATAAGAAGTACTCTGACTTTGAATCAAACATGTGATTTATTACTGTCATAATTTAAACATGATAATTTAGCCTGTAACACATGATAATTTATGATAACACATGATAATTTAGCCTTTAATTACACAGATCCATCTAATCAAACATGTAAAATAGAATAATAACTACCACTAATATATTTTATTTGATCTAAACCATTTTCTGATTTTTATTGTTCATTTATACTTAGCCATAGCTACTTTTCTTCTTTGGACAACACTATGATTCGATTTGATCGATTAGCAGGGCTTTCACTGTGAGGTTGTTTACCACCCGATATACATAAATCCTCCTCTTCTTGTGTGTGTGATATGTTTCAGTCGAGTCAATTTTTATATAGTCTACTTTTACATTTTTGCTGCTGTTCTAAAAATAGTTTTCACCATTACCACAAACAAGCTCTGTCGCTGCTTGAATCTGAGTGCAAGAGTTCTAGGATTGCTGTCATGACAGTCTTGAACAGCTCTGAAAACGTACTTTGTCAAGTACAACTTGAAATTATTCTAAACTTTTCTTTTCATTAACTTCGATAGGTACAACAAAGGAATTGCAATTGGCTGCTTTTGCTGCAGAAGGCTGATTTCTATTGATTTGCCTAATTTTTATAGATAATTTATTGGTAAAGGGTGTGAGACTTGGCCACATGATTTTTGTCAAAGAGCAAGGTGTGGCTTGCAAGTCATTGGTTCCCGACTGCTGCTTTAGATTTTACTCATTCAATCAGATTCCAATGTTTCTTTGAGTCTCATTTAAATAGTAGTTCTGTTTAATCCCCTACAGTTATCAGTTATCTATATAACAACTTAGTTAAAGCCCAAACAATAATCAGAGGTTATGGCTAGAACTATATAATATGCCACAACATTCTTGCTAATATCTCAAATATCATTTTGGTCTAGCCCCCTATATTTAACATGACTATATAACAACTAAACTAAAGTTAAACAATAATCAGTAATCAATAATCAATAACTTATGCTTGCTAATATTTTATTAGTATATTTGGTCTATCTGCCTATGATTAACCTAACTATAACTTAACTAAAGTTAAACAATAATTAGAGGTTAAAGCTAGTGCTAAGAAATATGCCGCCCCATACTTGCTAATATTAGTATTTTTGTCTAGCCCCCTATAGGTTTGCAACTGCATAACAATAACAAAATGATTGTACGAAAGGCATTACAGGCTAATCTGGCTGCAGAATCACATGGAGAATTTCGCAGTCTTTCCTACTCAGGCCAAGATAAACATTATTCAAATGGAGGCATGAAATAACAATTGGAATTTGCATTGACTAGGATCATAGGCCTGGGGAGTTCGTACTGTCTGTGCAGTAGAAAGGTGAAATTATTATTTTTTTAAGAAATCGGTGCTACCCAAGTAGAGAAAAGTGTTCAGTTTTCCCAAACAGGTAAGAAAACTTCAGTATCCATAATGCACTTGGCCTGTAGCTGTCTGAGGCCCCTCTGTTGATCTGAGGATACAAAAATGCAGAAGTATGATCTTATAGTGTTAACAACTTTTGAGTTTTGAAATGTTCATCTCTTTTTCCTCAAAGGAACAGCCACCACATTTTCATGACACATCACACACATTGTTTGCCTAAAACATTTAGACTGTGGTTGAAGTATAGAGATGATTATTTATTATCATCTTACTCATTTCACTTCTCTGAATTCTCAATTCTCGTTTTTTAAAAGTATAATGGATCTATTAATAAATAATATATAATTTAAGAAATAATGAAAATCTCATATAATTTGTGTTTTTTTTTCCATACATCTGTCTCTTATTAGTCTCTCATTATGGATAACCAAGGAAGCACAAAGAGAGCTTCATCTCCAGAGCCCAGCTGTGTGTCTCTGAAGAGTAACAGCTCCATTTCTCATCCTCCTAATTTCAGTGATGGACCAGTGACCTCTGACCCAGTGTGAGTGTAAACATGTAGTCAGTTAAAAGTTTAACTGACTGAGATAGTTCACCAAAAAATGAAAATTCAGTCATTTAAATTTACTCAACCTGCTGTTGTTCTATTGTCATATGACCATCTTTCTTTTTCAGACCACAAATATGTGCATTTAAAAAAAAAAAAAAAAAGTCCTGATTGCATTCAACCACATAATGGCAGTGAATAGTGACCATCAAGCTTTTTCAAAAATGATGCAAAAGTGTCCCAGAATGATCTGAGGAGTATATCTCTGTTGTGTTTCAGTTGTCATAATTACAAAGCAAGTTCTCGTGTTTACATCTATTGACTATTGTCTTCTGACAGCCATTCTGGAGATTTTAACCTCAGAGAAGAAAATACTTGTACACTTTTGGGGTTTGCTTACTAGGTTTGGTGGTTTGTGTTTTGAATAAGGCTGTCAATTTAACATTTTAATAAGATTAATTATGGGGAAAAAATAATGTGTTCAAATTTAAGCAATTAATGCACTTTTCACGCCCCCACACCTACGTAGGTCATTTCATACAGTTGATGATAAAGGTTGTTAAATAATTGCCTTATATAGTATTTAGTCTAGTGCTGCAAGGATATTTCACAGCATAAAGACAATCGATCTTCTCAACTTAGATGTCAGTGGTCTGTCACTGGTCATCATTGTTAAGGCAGGAACACACTAAGCCAACGGTCACCCATCGGGCAGTTTTCTCTGTGTGTTCCACACTGTCGTCTGAAGTTGGTCCTCGTCTGCTTTTTTCGGCCGATTCGACATGTTGAATCGCCGTCTGAGCTCGTTGGTTCGTCGGGCCATCTGATCATTCTGATTGGCTGTTCAGCTACTAACACCTGCTTGTACAGAAAGGCATTTCATCTTATGCATGCACAAAATGGACGTGCTACTTGACCGTTGGCTGTCGAGCATTGGTTTGGTATGTCAAGGCACAACTTTAGACACAGGCGCTGCCGACGTGAGCCAACCCCGTAGTCTGCTTTTGTCGCCACTAGTTCATCGGCATTGGCTTGGTGTGTTCCTGCCTTTACAATATTTGGGATGAAATGAAACCAGTGAAATCAAACTAGGTGGGCACTTATGTTCTCGGAAGCTGCTGAGCACGAATTCCAGGTGACGCTTCACTTTAGTGGTCATAAAGTGTGAGATAAGATGTAAGTAGCTAAACTCCCCATTCTCTTGATAACCATTGTATACTTGAAAAGTTTAACGACCAACAATTCAGGAAAAATAATCAGGGATGCAAACTAAACTTCAGTCTAGTAAACTTCAGTCTGATTTCACTGTTTTAAATAGTAGTTATAATTTAGTAATTCATGTAATAATGTGAGGGGTCAGGAAACAATAACGAAGCCATTTTCATCATGTAACGAACCAGGACATGACGTGGGATCCATGTGCAGGCTTTATTAAGCAAAGTTCGTGGTCAAACAGGCAAGGGTCAAACAGTGGCAAACAGGAACAGCAGGGACAAGGCAGAATCGTGGTCATGGAAGGAACAGGCAGTAGATCAAGACAGGCAGATATCACAAGTCCAAGACGGAGCAAATAATCCAAAGGGCAGGCAGCAGAGAATCGTACACAGGAAACAGACAGGATCAGTAACAGGCAGACAAACACAATGACAAATGCTCAGAAATGCAAACCGGAGTATTACAAAACCTCGCAATGAGTGTGAGGATTTGAGGGGGTTTAAATAGTCCAGGTAATGAGCTGCAGCTGGGTGTGGGTGATTGCTGATTGGTGGCGTGAGTGCAGGTTATTGGCAGGGAGAATTATGGGAAATGGAGTCCGGGAATAACTGGAACTGTGACAGAATGTCCCCCTCCCGGGTGGTGGGTGCCCTGAAGACCTACTGGCAGGTGAGGGTGGATGTACAGACAGGTAAGGAGGTCTCCAGGGCAGGTCCATGGGCTCTAGGCACCATGGCGGATCGGGAACCTCGGGCAGCCACGGCGGGTCAGGTGCCTCGGAGAGCCACAGCGGGACAAGTGCCTCGGGCAGCCATGGCAGTTCGAGAGCCTTGGGACACCAAGGCGGGTCAGGAGCTTCAGGCAGCCATGGCAGTTCGAGAGCCCCACCCACAGGTATATCTGGGGCTGGCTGGAACAAAGTCTGGAGCTGACTCGGACTCTGGTGCAGAGTCTGGAACTGTCTCGGGCTCTGGTGCGGAGTCTGGAGATGACTCTAGCACTGGAGCTACCATCTTGTCCGCAGACACTGGCGAAGCGGCCATCTTGTCCGTAGACACTGGCGGACTTGAGTGCGTGGCAACCGGCGGACTTGAGTGCATGGCAACCGGCGGACTTGAGTTCGTGGCAGCCGGCGGGCTTGAGTGCGAAACAGCCGGCGGAGGCTTCAGAATGCCGGCAGCTCATGCTGAAGTCAGCGGTAGATTGCCCACACTGGACAACATTTCTCTCCGCTCTCGGATGGGTCCAGAGACGTGACGTGACTCTGGAAGATCAGCTGAGACGTGGCAATTATCTGGGAGGTCTGCTGAGACGTGGTGAGGCTCTGGGAGGTCTGCTGAGACATAGCGAGGCTCTGGGAGATCAGATGACACTTGACTTGGATTACAAAGATCAACTGTGACTTGACTTGGCTCACGAAGATCAACTGTGACATGACTTGGCTCAGGGAGATCAGCGGTGACTTGACTTGGTGTTGTTGTTGTAACCGCCATTTTATGAGTCTCTTCTAGTGCGGCAGCCATTACATGAGTAGACGAGGTGTCACATTCCTCCACGACATCCACAGTAAATAGAGAGCCAACAGTCAATAATGCAAATTCCAAAAAGCAACTAAATGATGAGCGTGGACCCTCTCGTCTAAGTTTGATCTGAAGAGTTTGGTTAACGGCATCACAAAAAAAGTCTATCAGCACACAGTCCAGCAGATCTGAACAATACGCAGTATCTAGATATTCGTTAATATAAACCTCCAATGGTCGTGTGCCCTGCTTGAGCCCTAATAACAGTTGTGCAATGTTCATACCGGGCCAGTGTTCTCCAGAAAAGCTGCTGGATCCTTGTCTTGGCGAGGTCTTCTGTAATGAACCGGGACACTATGTGGGATCAATGTGCAGGTTTATTAAGCAAAGTTTGTGGTCAAACAGGCAAGGGTCTGTAGTGATTTTTACTTTGTCCATCCAAGGACGCGAAGTAAAATAGGGATTGGTCACCGCAGACTTTGTGATTTTGGATCACACGTCTCTTAAGGTGTGGTTATGAGTACATCAGATAACCACTTCCCTCCCTTTCCCTAGTTCAGGGCACCAGTCAGGGTCTTTTACTCCCAACAGGGGCTTTCATCAAGTGGTCAGCTGATTTATCTGAAAGATTGGTGAAATTGCTAACTTGTAGAGCCTTTTCTGTATTATCAGCACAAGGAAGACACAAGTGTAATAAAATAAATTTTATTAACAGAAGATAAACAAGAATAAATAACACGACTACTAAATGAATACCATGAATGATAAAGGAATAAAGTGCATAAGATACATAGAATACAAGTGATTAAGTTGGGTGTGGCTATGGAAGAGTTACGTTATCTTATGGAAAGATAAACTGTTTCTCTGAAAATAATAAGGTGGAGAACCTTATTATGCAACAAACAAATAAACGAGAGATTATTTGTTATTGACTAACATCAGCTATATTGAATCTAATAGGAATTAGGAAACTATATACTGATAATATACAACAATGCCAAGGTCTCTGGAAAGAGGTTTGGTTAAGTGATATTTACGTTCCACTTGGTTGAGTCCGATGACATCTTCCACTCATTGTGCTGGGTGACAATGCAGTGGGGAGAGGAGCCAGAATCGCCAGAGTCCTAAAATCTGGAACACGCAGATGAGGCCCTGGTGTAGGTGCAGAAGGTCCTTAACAATCTGGAACACGCAGACAAAGGTACCTTGGAGAGAAGGTTTGCTCTCCTAAGCTTAACCTTGTTGCAGATGTCGTCACTGTCTCACTGGACAGAAACTCTGAACATAGTCTTTGTTGATGTCTCTTTCCTCACAAGCTGGAGGCTTAGAACGTAGTCGTCTCTGTTGCTGCCTCACAAGCTGTAGACTCAGATCATGGGATCTGTTGTTGTCTCTCGGGATGGACCAGAGGCTCAGTGTTGTATCTGTTAATGTCTCACTCCTTACAGAGTTGAGACCCAGAACCATGTATCTGTTGTGTCTCACCCGATGGGAGACTCAGAACAAGGAGTGTCTGTTGAAAGGGTACCTTTATCCCTTTCCGATGAGGAGGAGATTGCAATTTGGCGCTTCTCCATTCGAGTGCTGTGATTGGCTGCTGACATCAGAGGGGACACACATTGTGTGGCCCACCCTTCTCTCCCCTGTGGAACTCATTTGCATAAAAAAAAAAAAAAGTTGGAAGTCTTTACAGTGTTTTTAAAGTTTACCAACGCATTTCTCACTTTCCAAACCACCACCAGAATACCTTTGGCAATATTCTAAACAAATAGAGACTAAACATGATGGAAAAAGATTGAACTGTCATTCAATTGTACATTAACAGCTGAATTTGTGTCAGAGGTTGCACTACAAATAGCTGTCACTGAGAATACTTATTTCTGTGAATAAGTATGAAATGGATGTGTAGTTTGCATCAGTTCTAAGGTTTTCAAACATAGTTTTGAATGGATTTGGATGGATCTTTGTGATCTCTCTTTGTTTCACCCATTTCTGCTAAGGTCCTGAGGAATTTTTATGGCAGTCTCTGGCCAACCTTAGGAAGTAGTGTTTAGATGGGTGAAGGGCAGTAACTGCCTGTGGACCAATGAGAAGCCTTGTCCTTCCCAGGCTTGGTACAAGAGGTCTTCTTCTTACCCTCTAAGAGAGGTCTGGATGTTGTCCTTCCATCTTTATCTGATGGCGTAGGACAGTTTGTTTGTGTTAGTCCACCGAGATCCAATCAAAATGTAGCAAACCTTTGTCCACTGTTACGGACAGAGAGGGGCCCGGCCATAAACTGGGCCCTAGAATGTGCTGTTCACTACAGGTCAAACAGTGGAAAACAGGTACAGCAGGGACAAGGCAGAATCGTGGTCGTGGAACAGGCAGTAGATCAGGGCAGGCAGATATCAATCACAGGAAGCAGAGAATCGTACATGGGAAACAGACAAGATCAGTAACAGGCAGACAAACACAATGACAAAGGCTCAGAAACGCAAACCGTAGTAATATAAGACCTCGCAATGAGTGTGAGAATGAGAGTGGCTTAAATAGTCCAAGTAATGTGCTGCAGCTGGGTGTAGGTGATTGCTGATTGGTGGAGTGAGTGCAGGTGATTGGCAGGGAGGATTATGGGAAATGGAGTCCGGGAATGACTGGAACTGTGACACATCACAAATTAGGCATATGATTGATAATAAATGCACACATTATGAATTAATTTAATAAACCTAGCTTTCCTGGTAGCCTTCAATAAATTATTCATAAATCATAAATATCAATTGAGTGTCTACATTGACACAGATGAAAATGAAAAGACCATCGGTCAAAGCTTAGCTTTAGGAGGGGAAAAGACAAAAATATTCAAAGTGATGATGGAAATGACCAGGAGGGATTTAAAAGATATTATTGTCCAATTGTTTGGCCTTCAAACATCTTAAAATGCACATGTAGATCAGACAAATCTAAATTAAAAAGTTAATATTGTGTTCTTGAAGACTACTTCACTCCTGAATGAATCAGCTGTTTGAACAAATGGAATTAGTTAGACATTTACCACCACCTTCTGGCAGTTTTAGTTTCTTATTTAGAGTATAATTTCAGTTTTTTTTTCTATATTAATAATAAAACTTAAAGATATAGTTCACCCAAAAATGAAAATTTAGTCATCATTTACTCAACCTCAAAAGGTTGTGTAATAAATTATATGTTGAATCAAATCAAATATTTGTTTCGGAATCTACTTTTTGTAATGTTTATATGATGCTTTACACAATAATGACTTCAAATAATCTTTTGGCTGTAATTTTTCAGCCAAATTTGATGTGCAAATAATTTGTGATTAATTCAATTAATTAATCGCCACATCATGTAATTAATTAGAATAAAAATGTAATCACTTGACAGTTTTAAGTAATCTTAATTTCTCAAAATGCTGTGCTAGTGTGCTTTTCCTGTATCTCAAAATGCTCAGAGTGAACACCAAACCCATGGCCAAGGTCATGATTTTCGATAAACAATAATTAAAATGGTAATCAATATGCCATCAGAACACTTAGAATATACAGCATGAGTCTGATTGGATCATTCTGTGATTCTTTTGCATTTCTTAAGATTGAAGCTGGTCAGTATTTACTGCATCATACGGCTGAAATTAGCAGGATTTTTTTTTTCTAAATTTCTGCTTTTGTGCTCAGAAAAAGAAAGAAGCTCAAACAGCATTAGAACAACATCAGAGCAAATAAATAATGACTGAATGGTCATTTCTGAGTGAATTTAACAACTCATTTTATCCTTTGGTCTAGTGAAACTTTGAGATGACATTACTATGAGAGTCAAAAACATATTGAATACACACAGAGACATGAGTTAGCTTTTATTTGATTTCACCTCAAATCTGTGGACAAAAGTTCAGTGATGGAAAATGAACTTTGATCCCAATGTTCAGATATAAGAAACTTATTGACTAACAGAATCTCTGTTGTCATGATGAGGTTTTGTTTTCTTCCTCATTTCTTAAAAATCTAAGTGAGTTTGTTCCTGGTCTCTCTCCACTTTAACTGTTACCTGGAGAATTGAAACACTGTTTTTCTTTCCTTTGTATTTTTCTACTGTTCTGTTTTCTGTGAAGCTGCTTTGGAACAATGTGCATTGCAAAAAGACATTAATTACACAGAAAATATAAGACTGACATCTTTATATATTTAGATTTTAATTTGTACATTAAATCCTTTATTTTTCATTTCATTATTTCAGCACAGTAGTTCTAGACCGAAACATCTTTCGAGGGCCTAGCTCAGTCTTCAGTCTGAACAATACTTTCACAACTATACACAACAATACTTTTACAGCATCCCTGAATAGACTAGATCAACCAATAAATGATGAACTTCAGAGAGTCAAAAACCGACACAAAACCAGCATGAAGTACAACTATGAGATATTATTTGAGGGAATTAAACTCCAAGAGAATGAAACCCTCCTGAACAGGATCTACACACAGCTCTACATCATAGAGGGAGAGAGAGAAGGAGTGAATGAAGAACATGAGGTTTTACAGATGGAGAAAACAGCCAGAACACAACACTCACAAGACACTCCAATTGACTGCAATGACATCTTTAAAGCCTCACCTGAACCAGGATGTGAGGAGAAAGACCAAATCAAGACTGTTCTTACTAAAGGCATTGCTGGAATCGGTAAAACCGTCTCTGTGCAGAAGTTCATTCTGGACTGGGCCGAGGGAAAAGCCAATCAGGATGTAGATTTCATGTTTGTGCTTCCATTTCGAGAGCTGAACTTGATCCGAGATCATCAGTACAGTCTTTACAGACTTCTGCTGGACTTTTATCCTGAACTTCAAGATCTGGACCCAAAGATTTATGAGGAGTGTAAAGTTGTGTTCATCTTTGATGGTCTGGATGAAAGCAGAATCACACTGATTTTTTCAGATGCACAGAAAGTTTCTGATGTGACTTTGACTTCATCAGTGGGTGTGTTGATGTCAAAGCTCATGACAGGAGAGCTACTTCCCTCTGCTCTCATCTGGATCACCTCCAGACCAGCAGCAGCCAATCAGATCCCCTCCAAATACATCAACCGTCTGACAGAGATTCAGGGATTCAATGAGCCTCAGAAGGAGGAATATTTCAGGAAGAGAATCAGTGATGAGCATCAAGCCAGCAGAATCATCTCACACATCAGAAGAGCAAGAAGCCTCCACATCATGTGCCACATACCCGTCTTCTGCTGGATCTCATCCACTGTGCTTCAAAAGCTTCTGAAAGAAGATCTGAGTGCAGAAATCCCTCAAACTCTGACTGAAATGTACATCCACTTCCTTCTAATTCAGATCAAAATGAAGAATCAGAAGTATGAAGAGAGAGATCCAGAGAAACTGCTGCAGTCCAACAGAGAAGTGATTGTGAAACTTGCTGAAGTGGCTTTCAATCAGCTGATGAAGGGCAATGTGATGTTCTATGAGGAGGACCTGAGAGAAAGCAGCATAGACGTCACTGACGCCTCAGTGTATTCTGGGATTTGCACTGAGATCTTTAAGGAGGAATTGGTGATTCATCAGAGGAAAGTCTACAGTTTCAGTCATCTGAGTGTCCAAGAGTTTCTCGCTGCTTTCTATGTGCTTTACTGCCATTTAACAAAGAACAAGGAACCACTGCAGTTTTGGAATAAACATTTTAATCAGTGCAGCTCTAGTAAAGACATTCTGTATGATCTACTAACATCAGCAGTAGAGAAAGCTATTGAGAGTGAGAATGGACAGCTGGATCTGTTCCTGCGGTTCCTGCTGGGCATCTCACTGGAGTCCAATCAGAGACTCTTACAGGATCTACTGACACACACAGAGAACAGCTCAGAGAGCATCAGAGAAACCACACAGTACATTAAAGAGAAGATCAATGATCCATATGATATTTATGATCTCTCAGCTGACCAGTCCATCAATCTGTTCCTCTGTCTTCTGGAAGTGAAAGATCAGACTCTGCCCAGAGAGATTCAGGAGTTTGTGAAATCAGACAAACACTCAGAGAAGAAACTCTCTCCTGCTCATTGCTCAACAATTAGCTACATGCTTCAGATATCAGAGGAGATGCTGGATGAGCTTAACCCCATGAAATACAACACATCAGATGAGGGCAGAAGAAGACTGATACCAGCTGTGATCAACTGCAGAAAAGCTCTGTGAGTGTTTAATCATATTAAAGAAGACTGATGTTCACAAAAAGTAAACTTGAAACTTTAAAGGTGCAAAGTCAGTAGGGGTGTAATGATATATTGTTATATCTCAAAATAAAAATGTGACGACATGTGCATGTGATATGAACAATAAATTACAATATAAAGAATAACACACAGTGAAAAATTACTGATGAAAAGGTGTGGTCATTTTTGTGACTGACCATATTGTATAAGCATTTGTAGGTGTTAACCCGTCATATTGCTAAATTTATAGGAGATTTTTTAAATAAACCATGCAACACGATTTGCTAAGGTTTATGCTAGTCAAATTACTGGTATTTGCACCATTATTTACCACCCTAAAAAAACATGTCTTAATCCATAAAGCACTTGCAATAGTTGCTGTAGGAGTTGGAACCTCAGAGAACAGACAGCGTGTCATAGAAGGGAGAAAATTTTCTCCATTCCAAATTGTCTCCATATCATTTTCCAAGCCATGTTATATGTTGCTTAAATGTTCTTTGTAAAGTAAACTGTCAGTAGACTGTTGCACTGTCAGTAGATAAGCCGCAGAGCTTGCAACACTCCTCAGTGCTTTTATAGGACTGTGACCTCATGCTAATTTGCCCTGTTTGGTAAATATGGCCCTTAGAGTCTTAAATGGGTCATGACAAGCCTTTTCTTTATTTAAATGCATTATTTGAGGCTTATTTATAATGTTAGTAAAGTTTTGTAAACAAAACAGTCATATATTTGCAAAATATGATTATTTTCCAGTCACAATGCCTGCTGTTGTGATTGTCTAACATCATTGCATCTCTCCTCGTCATCTCACTACTCACCACTGCTGAATGCTTATGAAACTGATCAGGTAAAGTAGGTGTTGATGTGCTGTTGTGGAGGTGGTCAGATGAAAATATCTACTACAGTGTAATCAAGTGGAGGAAGTGGAAAATTGATTTAAACAATATTAATTTAAGGCAGAAACAATGAGCTCATTGAAGTAATGAATACATGTTAAAGCTGCAGTACGCAACTTTTTTTGGTTAACCCTCTACCGCACGCATTATGATAAATCTATAAAAAAAAATATTTGACTCTTTTTCTTTTCTTAGAATGGCTTAACTTAAAGTGCTGTAAAAAAAAATTGGGGAAAAAAATATTATTTTAAGGTACTTTATGATATGTTGCCATATGGCAACAACGTACAATAGTGGAAAAACTTAAAATAAGTGTAAGTGTATATAGTTCATATTTTTCCTCAGAAATGTTGTTTGTATTGAATCAATTAGTGCTATTATAAGTTTTAGCAGTAATTATAAACAATACCTTATACTTATTTTCCAACATCTTGTGTTTTTCCATTCTCTTTTGCTGAATAATGCTTTATATTCTTTAAATTTCACCTTTTTTCTGTATGAAACTTCAAAAAGCATTTTTTTTTTCCAAAGGTGAGACACATGTAGACATCACATTTGATGCTCTTTACCCTAACAATACACTTACATCCACTTACACCTGCCTTTTTGAGACACCATGATAGGAAAGTGGTAGGTCTGGGCTAGTATACATGGCTGTGATGGCAGATCTCTTATGTTGATTTAATCCATAATACAAATGCCACAGCAGTCCTTAACATACGACTAATCAACATTATATCACTAGCATTAATGTTTTTATTGTTATAGCTTAACAGACTGCAGCTGATCTTTGCTAGCTATCTAACCTATTATAATAATGTCATTCCATTATTGCGCAGTGTTGCCATATGGCAACACAGACATTTTCTCGATTTACCAAAAAGTAATTTCATAAAAACATTTTTGAGTGGTGAATATGTCTTCATACCTTACCTGAGATGATGTTAACATTTTTTTTGTGAATGTGACATGGGCAGGTCCTTGTTTGTTACTTACATTTTAGTTTGCTTTCAGCAACTACTGACAAGAGATGGCAGTCTGTCAGATATCGCGTCACAGAAAAAAAATGCATGCCATGTGACTTAACCAAAGCACATCATTGGCTAAATTAAGGTCTTCTCTTACCAATAAAAAAAACTAGAATGTTCTCTTAAAGAGATGGTGGCAAGGAAATGAACATAAAGAGTATGTTGCCATATGGCAACACTATGCGGTAGAGGGTTAAAAATTATCCAAAATCAACTTTTGAACAAGTACATAACCAGCCAGTGTTCAAAACTATCTAATAATCTTGTCTCGATTCACAACGGTTAGCTTGTAATAATGTTTTATAATAAGAGCGAACTGGCGGATTTCTGCGGGAAATTCAAGCATGCAGCAGTTCCTCTGTGCGTCATTACGTCACGTCCGTAAACAGAAAGGAGTCTCGTCGAGAGGCTCAGTTAAATCATGTGAGGAAGCTGCCGGTAGCGGCACGTTTATAGCCTTTTCTCACAGCAGCTGAAATAATTAAACTTATCATTTTGATGGCGGATTGTAATCCAGAAGGGTCCAAATGACAATCATCAGTGACATCTGGAGATTCACCAGTAGTCAAAAAGCAAAAGACTTCGGACTGTGGAGTGACTACAGAAATTGAAATCTACAGGTAACGCTAATAAACACTAAATACACAGTCACGCAGTGCTGATGTTGTTAACATTATCAATTTGAGAACAATATAACAGTAATAATAATTTGCATGGTTTGGTGTGATCAGAGCTAAGCAATCGTTAGATTTAATCATCATTGGCAGCGTGATTTATTGTAGACCTAATGCTTTTTTCCTCAGTTGGTCAAAACAAAAGTGGCAGAAATGTTACTTAATTGTTCAGATGATATTTTCCAGTGAAAATTCTTATATTGGTCATACTTTCAAGACGTAGAGTCTGTGATTCTGAAGTTAGTATCCACACCGGTGCGGTGACTGACAGCAAACATTAGATTCATCCGCGCACAACGCATGTACAGTTAACTGTTCCGCATATGACTGCAATTGCATGTTTCAAACAGAGATGGCAACAAAGAGGAGAAACTGCGGACAGCAGCTTTAACAAATGATTAGTGTATAAAGAAAAAATGTGCATTGGTGCATGTTGATCCAGAGTTGCATCATCTGAAGTCCTCACAGGGGTTGGGGTCATCTCTTTAAAGGTGTTGAGAAGAAATTCCTAAAGTCATTACTACTAAACTGCAGTGACATGCACAGACCTCCGTGGGGGAGGGGTGATATTATGTTCTGGGGAGGCGGGATCCCCCTTGGTAGAAATTGCTTTCTGAATTGCATTCCAAGGGGCACCGCGATGCGACTACAATTTCCTGATCAAAGGGGCAGGGCCTCAAACTCTTTCTTATATCAATTTTTCAATATTTATTTTTCAATGTTTAAATAATTTAAGTACTGCAGTAGCTGAAGAAACAGTCAGGAGCTCATCTGATCTCTGATCTTAATGAACCTGAATGATAAAATAATCAGATTATCTCCTCATGCTCAGGAGCTTGTGTTAGTATGATTCAGGCTGGAATGATACAAATATTTTGTACCAGGTTGCAGAACAGACAACTGGCAACTTAATTTACATGCCTTTATTGTTATTTCATTATTTATTTAACTTTATCTCTTCCAGTCTTGCTGGCTGTAATCTCGCTGCTCAGTGTTGTGAGAGTGTGTCATCAGCTCTTCAATCCTCAAACTGTGTCCTACGAGATCTGGACCTGAGTAACAACGACCTGCAGGATTCAGGAGTAAAGCTGCTCTCTAATGCACTGAAGAGTCCAAACTGTCAGCTGCAGATATTGAGGTTTGATTTTCACATTCAGTTTCATTGATGTTGTAGAAATTATTGGAAAGGAATGTGAAAAACTTAGCAAAGTCAGCAAGCAAAGTCAACTTAGCAACTTAGCAAAACTTAGCAAAGTCAAACTTACCAAAATCTTTACATGAAATTAATTGACTCAAATCAGTTCTAACCAGTTCTTACCAGCATCAACATGTGCACAGCCTGCAGCTCTGCATGCTGGTGGCATGGTGACTTATTTGGCACACTCTGTTCATTTAAGTTTCCAGGTGATTTCTAAATTCGGATTTCAATTGTGACCAGTGGATTAGAAAAATAAACTCGATAGCTCAATGGAAATTAGCTTTTTTGATTTTCTGCAACGTTACTTACCTCATCTCCTGTTGACTTTTGCACATAAGAAAAACCCTGCATTAAGACACAGCTTAGTGTAGATGTCAAGGTCCTGCCCTGATAGTCAAGTCAAGTTATTTTCATTTATATAGCGCCTTTCACAATACATATTGTTTCAAAGCAGCTTCACAGTGACAATAGGACAATTCTGCCTGGATCTGGCAGGCTGCTACAAACCTCGGGATAAACGGAGAGAGAGACTAATATTAGCAAAGATGCCATTCTTCATATGATTTAGCGAGTACATCAGGTGTTATGGGAAGTGTTTCCAGTTCCGGCTGACCCAATCTATGCAGCCTAACAATTTACATGATTTGAAGTCATGATTTGATAGTCTGTTTGTCTGTCTGTTTGATAGCTTTGTTTAATATCCTTGTTTGACTTGTGCTTGAGCACATGGCACTGTCTTTGTTTGTGTTACCCATGTGCTTCTCTTGTCCCGTTTCCTTCATTCTCGTTACCATGCCCCCTTGTTTAGTCCTTGTCTAGTCCTCATTTGCTTGATTGTGTTAACCTGATCCTTTGCTTGATTTGCTCCCTTTATTTTGTGCACTTTTCCATCATGTTTTAGCTGGTTTGTTGCACGCTTTGTGTGTGTGCTTTTCTTGCTTGTGTCTATGGGCCTTGTCAGACAGTGCTATATTTAGTTTTCACTGTCAGTTCTAGCCTGATTATTTTAGTTTTTATTTGTTCCTGTTTTTTTCCCTCCCAAACTAATCAAGTTCCAAGTCTTTGGGCCTGTTTATACCTGGTCACTTCGTGTTTTCACTGATCGGATAGCTATCCGATCGTGAAAAGACCAGGTGTAAATGCCCTCCAAAACGCAATCGAGATGGATATAAATCCGATCACTTAAACATTTCATAAGGTTGTCTGGGATGCATTACAGTCAAAACTGAACAGGTCTAAATGCATCTGGTTATTGAAACCAAATATGTAAATTTTAACTCTTCCAAAAATGCTAAAAGTATTTAGTCACACAGCTTTTTATTTTCTCTTGTTGTCTTGTCCTGCTGAGTCTTGTCTTGTGTGTGTGTGTGTGTCTGAGTGAATGTTCAATTCAATTCACATTTATTTGTATAGCGCTTTTCACAATACATATCGTTTCAAAGCAGCTTTACAGAGAATGTATGTCAAAATTACAATTTAAAGAAGAATGCAGTTAGCAAATGTAATAATTTAGGCAAATAATTTACAAACATAGCATTTTAATTTACAACATTAGCATTTTACTTGAAGGTAGAAGCAATGAGCTCCTGGAAAAAATAATTACATATTAACAATAATTAGGATATATTGTCTCTTCTTGGTCCCTGCCCTGCTTCCTGTGTTTTCCCTGGTTGCTGACTCTCCTGATCTGGCAGTCATTCTGGTCCTTGTGAGGTTACATATTCCCAATCCAAGCCTCTGGTTCCTTGAGCCGCTTCCTTGTCTCCATCATTGCCATTGTGTCTGGAGCTACCTCAACCCCAACCAGCCTGTTTTCCTGCTGTGTGCCCTTGTTTGGACTGTGTTCCTGTCTCATCAATCTGGTTCTGTGTCTTCTATTGTTAATAAATTTGTTAATAAATATCATCCCCTGCTCATTCTGAGGGTGTACTCACATTAGTCATGGTTGCCTTGAACCGAGCCCGAGTGCGATTGACCCCCTTCCCCACTCCCCTGCTGGCCTGCACTCACACTGCACTTAACGGCCGGAGCCTGGAACAAAATTATTATATTATATTATATATATATATATATATATATATATATATATATATATATATATATATATATATATATATATAAAATTACTATATAATTTTTTGTTTACTTGAGAGTTTAAAAGAGAGTGAAACTGGAAAACAATAAGATTTCTTTTTCTTTTTTTTTTTTTTTTTTGAAAGAACAGATAATTAATTACATCATTAAAGATTCATGTTTCTTTGCTTTTCAACCCGGAAGAAAGGAATTGCTAGGGAAAATGCAAAAACAACCAATTTCCACTTACTAATACATTTTGAGTGCTTTTAGTGTTTTCAGTGATGTGGAGCCTGTTCATATCTGTTCAAAAATGTGTTTTTGGGGTTCCACGACCCTTTAATTAAATGTCAGTCCTGATGTCTCAGTGCTCATTTTAAGCATCACGTAAGCATCATCATGTAATCACTTTTGTATTGTTATTATAGATTGTCCATCTGTAATCTCACTGCTCAGTGTTGTGAGAGTTTGTCATTGGCTCTTCAATCCTCAAACTGTGTCCTGAGAGAACTGGACCTTAGTAACAATGACCTGCAAGATTCAGGAGTGAAGCTACTCTCTAATGGACTGAAGAGTCCAAACTGTCAGCTGCAGATACTGAGGTATTTAAGGGAGATTTTACCTGGTCTCTGTATGATTGGAAAATAAACACATACAAATACACAGTGAACATTTACTTTCAAGATTATTTTTTTGATAGCTGTATTTTAACACTCTGAGGTCTGACGGTATCGCCGGCGATACCACCGTGGTTTTTTTCTTATCAGTGTGAAAGAGACTCAAAATACTCCGTCAATGTTGCACATACAATTAAGAGTTATACACCATTTTAATCTGTGGAATATCTTCTTTCATTTGTGTACACTCAGAGTAAAAACAGAATTTTGTGCTTTTTGTAAAATAAAGAAAACTAACATGATGCGTGATTTCTCCTCTCCCTCTGAACGAACTCCAATCTGATAGTTCTCAGAAAATGAACTGTAACTTAGTGAATACTAATGACAAAAAAATTACACTTATGTCTAAAAAAACGTTAAGATGTCAGGTTTTAAATCATGTAAGTCAAATCGAAAACAAACCTTCTTTGTTTATGTAATCTGTATGAAAAGAGAGCCATGTCAGAAATCCGTGATTCAGCTCATTATCTGCTAATGCGGCCACGCCCACGGAGCCAGCGCTATTCAGACGCTAATTCAGTCAATACATGCATTTATTATCTCAATCGTGTATTTATTGTCTTGAAAAGTGTTTATCTGGATGTAAAAGTCATGGTTAGCGATCTCTAGAAGACATGCAGTTACTTCCTGTTTACTTGTCTTCTACAGATGAAGTTTAGATGAGTTTTTGTTTCTTTAGCGCCCTCCTGCTGCTGTATGTATTGGAAACTCCATTCATGGAATAGCCTCTTCTTCTTTTAGATGAATTTGTGGACTAAAATGCACAGAGCGCCCTCCGACTTCAAGGATGAATTGAAAACACCAGCGCTCATAGTAATGACAGTGAATATTAAATAAAAATAACTCCTCTGTATAGAAAATTGACATAAGCATATGAGAATCCAATATTTCTCCAAATGTGCATGCTTTTAAACTAAAAGCCTATATTCAGACTCTTTGCATCACAGAAATACATTATATTTTAAAGTATAATATAAAACCATTACTTTATATTGTAATAATATTTTTCTGTATGTTTCATATATCATAATGAGCTTGAGACATCACAGAAGGTTTTTTTTCACAGCCTACCTGACTGAAATGCCTCATTAATATGCAAGTCATTTCAGCTCATTACTATCCAATTCTTTTGTCTTCTCAGGTGAGAATGGCCCATTTTCAGTGGTGATTCACGCCTCCTTGCATACTGTGTTTCTTGGCAAAAAGTGTCTTACAAAAACTAAATCAATATATTGTTAAATATGAAGGAGTAGGCAGCATAATTTTTACATAATTTTGAAGCAAAAACTCTAGTCTACAACCTCCAATACCCTAAAGTCTTATGAACACAGATTTATTATACTTTTTTTGGCCTTATTTCAGTGACTTAAGTTTTTTGTTTTTTCAACAACCACGCATAAATGTTATTCCTTCAAAAACACAAACATGTACATACATGTTCCTCACATATTATTGTAGCCTAGTTTGTGCTGAATACAGTGTAATGACACTTTTTCCATTAATATGTTTATGAACAACTGAAAAAAGCACAAATGTCAGGGCATGTCAAAAGTTCTCCAGGCCCCAAATCAGCCTCAGACTCCAGAGGGTTAATTTGTCATGTGTAACACTGAATGCATGATCCAAACAAGCTACAATATAGAACTATCAAAGATAATGTTAATGCATGTAGTTAATTGTTAGATTTATTTCATTAGATTTATTTCACTAGAAATTATAACAGTTTCATTCAGTTATGTGTGATTTTCTAGACACTGAGCTGATTTAAGCACAAACAAACACACACACACACACGATATTGACAGACGAAAAAAATAAAAAATAAAAAAAATCTCAATGTTCTCAGAGATTTTGCAGGCAAACAGAGGTGGGAAGAGTATCCAAAAACTCCAGTAAAAGTACTTATAGAAATATTTAAAGGGTAAAAGTAATAATCTTAATAGTTATTGGAGTAATATAAAAAAAAAAATCAAACTGAAATTATTTAAGTAGCTAGTTACTAGTTACTTTGGAGGATCATATACTACATATGGAATAATATATATATATATATATATATATATATATATATATATATATATATATATATATATATATATATATATATATTCTCATGATCCGATTCTGATTCTGGGAGTCACAATCCGATTTCAAAATGATTCTTGAACTACTTTTTTATTATTATTAATTAACTAGTTTACCAACTTAAAAACTTTAAAATCCGTACATTTACTTAAGTAATTAATAAATAGGCCTACTTTTTCAAATAAATACAAATTAAAAACACATAAGCAAGTAGCAAATAATAAAGAGAAGCAACGAAACCTTGCTGTGTTTAGGCTACATTAGACGCACACAGCCGCACTTCACAAACACAGTGTCAACAAAATTGAAAGCAGCCTTCTGTAAGTGAGTTTCATATTTTAAATATATAAGTCCACTGCATTCCAAACGACATAAATGATGCCTTCATAGAGCATTTGTAAGGAAAATACTGACGAGTGAGACTGAGCACAGCAACATCAAACAAAGTGCGCGTGGCGCGTCTCTCTCACAGGTCATCCTGTGCAGTACGTGAAGCTCATGAATGTCACTGTAATTCGCTTCAACCTTTCTGAACTTGAAATGAAAGATTATTTTACTCAAGGTTCGAGTGGTGTATGTGTGTGAGGAATTTGGATAAAGCAGAATCTTTGAGTTTCTAAACCACACTCAGTGTCATAATGCATCTGAATAAAACAATAAGCTCAGAATCAATTCTGAAATTCTCAAAATCGATCCAGAATTGTTGGAGAGAGAATCGCGATGCATCAATGGATTGTTTTTTTTTCTCCCACTCCTAATATATATATATATATATATATATATATATATATATATATATATATATATGAACCAAGGCTACATTTATTTAATTAAAAATACAGTAAAAACAGTAATATTGTAAAATATTATTACAAACCGATTCCAAAAAAGTTGGGACACTGTACAAATTGTGAATAAAAACATGCAATGATGTGGCCACTCTGAGAGGGTCTTTTTATACCCAATCATGTTGCCAATTGACCTAATAAGTTGCAAATTGGTCTTCCAACTGTTCCTTATATGTACATTTAACTTTTCCAGCCTCTTATTGCTACATGTCCCAACTTTTTTGGAATGTGTAGCTCTCATGAAATCCAAAATGAGCCAATATTTGGCATGAAATTTCAAAATGTCTCACTTTCAACATTCGATATGTTATCTATATTCTATTGTAAATAAAATATAAGTTTATGAGATTTGTAAATTATTACATTCCTTTTTTTATTCACAATTTGTACAGTGTCCCAACTTTTTTGGAATCGGGTTTGTACAATTTAAAAATTAAATTTAAAACTGTTTTCTGTTTGAATATATTTATTGAAGTAATTTATTCCTGTGATCAAAGCTGAATTTTCAGCATCAATACTCCAGTCTTCAGTGTTACATGATCCTTCAGAAATCATTCTAATATGGTGATCTGCTGCTCAAGAAACATTTATTGTGTACAATGGACCCTTCGCTAAGACCTGCCCTCCTTAGTTACTGTTGCTACGCCTGTCAAGCTTTCATGCTTAGCAAGTCATTTACAGTATGTATGCACCGGTGTCAGACATTTCCATGGATATAATATGGCAATAGGTGAAATATCTGAGAGAGCAAGACAAAAGGGACTGCAGTATGCATTCGAGGGATATAATATGCAACCAATTAGAAAATAATTTGATCAAAACTGAAGCTAAAGCTCCCAGCGCAAGCAGCAGCTGCCTCATACGCTGACCATTCAAATGGGAAACACACAAATTGAGGAACAGCTTTGTTTATCCACAGCAGGTTAAATGAAAGTTGTGAAAATAGCCTAATAATTATAAATCAGAACAGCTTATCCATAAGTCTTGTGGAATAAACACAAGACATTAGCCTGACCACTTTACAATGATAACATTCTCCTGCTTATATTTTTAGCGTGCCAGGCTACTCCGTCTTGCCTTTAGTCATCTTATTTTACGTTCAAATATATGCATTATGAACAAAGAATTATCATTATTTCCAAGCAATGATGTGCTGAGTTAGCTAGCTAGCTAACCTAACGTTACCCATCAGATTGTCCTACCTGGGCTTACCGCATGTGCACGCATAAATATTACATCATTGTTGTCATGATAAATAACACAAAATGACTGTATTTGCATTATTGTAAGGGTAGGTTTAGTGTTGGGTTAGGTGTAGACATTAATAAAGAAGAATCTGATAAGTAGCATTTTTCCCTATTGATTTATATTTGTTCTAATGATTAATGCTATATCATATTGTGCTACTACTGTTAAACTACTGTACTTGCATTATTATAAGGGTAGATTTAGTGTTGGGGTAGATGTAACTGTTAATAAAGCCATAAACCACGCTAATATCATGCTGGAAGCACAATCTGATAGATAACGTTAGCATTTTTCGCTGTCAGATTTTGCTAACGTTACCTACTGTTTCAATGGGAGGTAGCAAAATCTGACAGGGTAGTGCAAATTGTCAGAACACTGGCATTTCTCCCCTTGGGTTTTAGGTTTCGGGAAGGGAAAAAATTCCACCACCCCGTCCAAACTTTTAGGATACCGGGCATCAGATTTACACAATCCCTACGCACAACGCTTTGACATGTTTCCCGTGCTCGAAAGATTGACAGACCTCCCGCGTCTAGTTAGGGATACTAAACCACGATTGGCCTATGGCGGTTTTCGGGCGTGGCTTAGCGAAGGATCAATTGTACAAAATATTTGTGTACAATATATTTTTCAGGATTCTTTAATGAATATAAAGTTTTAGGCTGCATCACACAGTGAACATTTTGTTTGGATTTTGCAAAGTGAATGATGTACTTGATAATTTCAGATTGCAAGTTGTTAAAACAACAATCACAATTTTATAGTAGATGATACATATAGCACACCTCTAACACACACATGTGCACACAAAGTCCTATCAGAGCACTCTTTATCAGTAGATGAATAAAACATTTTTATTTAAAACCTCAACACATCAAATATCAATAAAATATCAGAAAGAAACACCATCATTCATGGAAATGGAAATGTAACCACTGGAGGACTGCATGTAAGATTATAATTCTGAAGTGTTTTTTGTTATTAAATTACTGCTGATATATTTGATTGAGTTGCATTATTGCTGATGTTTGAAAATATTTTGAGGTCAACTTGATTTTGCCAAGTAAGACATGTTCCTCAATAAAATTGGAACGTTGATCCTGGAACAATGTTCCAGTTCAAAAATGTTATCCTAAACTTATCCCTACCCCTAAAGCCGAGTTCAGACTGCACGATTTTAGCCCTGATTTTGGCTCGCTGACAGGTCTTGAGAAATTGCCGACAAATGCCCGAAATCACAGGCAAATCGGTGCTCGTTCATGCGAGTGACAATCACGCAGTGTGAATGAGCAAAGACGCGATCTGAGAGAATCGCAGACGAATCGCCGACGCCCGTGAGATATTTGGCATGCTAAATATCTGGACCTGTCGGCGATTCAAAATCTGCAGTGTGAAAAGTGTTCTGACTGAAAACTACATCGGTGATGACCGACAGCCAATGAGAGAGCAAGATACAGAGCAGCGTGGAGTTCGGCGAGGAGTTATAGACCACAATATCAGCAAGCATGGCTTCGTACACATAAACATTACAATTCTATCAAATAGAACCAAAGCACAAACATTTGCTTGACCATCGACAACAGCAGCACATTGAAAAGTTATGTATTTACCTTCAACTCTCGTTGCAGAACACACAATCCACAGTCTCCCCAACCATTTCCTCCTCCATATTCTTCTTTTCATCTCCTTGTTTTCGCTGCAAATCAGCACACAGGCAATTCGTATTGCAAGCTTCTTGCGGGTTACTATATTTAATAATAATCCCAGTCTAACGTGAGAACTCCAGTCACACTCCGGAGCAAAAGGGGGCGGTAATGCACCAAAACCCTGGATGCCAACCGCCGTAAAACCAGAAGAAGAAGAGAACTCTGATCTTGCACACGTGATATTGCATTGTTTCCTTGTCACATCTCCCGTGTGTTTGGTTGTGAAATGTAGTTTGCGTGCCAGACAGATTTGTCGGCGATTCTTCCTATTGTAAAGTCATGCAGTGTGAAACCTTCTGTCCCTGATCCATCGTGCAGTGTGAACACAGCAGCGACTGGCCAAGATAGTCATGCAGTGTGAAAAGAACAGTGACCCGACTACTTTGAAAATCTCTGTCTGTCTGAACTCGGCTTAAACCTAACCCTACAATAACCTATGCCTAAAATCAGAGTGAAATGAGTAGTGAATAACACTGATGTAGAATCCTGGATGTAAGCCTAAACTTATCATAAGTAACTGTAAATTGTAAGACTGTAAATTTGTACATAAAATCTGATTGGTTGATTGGAATGTTGTTGCATGTATACACTTATTGAAATCATGTTCAATGTGTTTTGATGTAGTTACAGAGATGATAAGGCTGTTTTGATCCATCTGTAGGTTGTCTGGCTGTATGGTGACAGAGAAAGGCTGTGGTTTTGTGTCTTCAGCTCTGAGTTCAAACCCCACACACCTGCGAGAGCTAGACCTAAGCTATAATCACCCAGGAGATTCAGGGATCAAGCTGCTCTCTGGCAAACTGGACCATCCAAACTCCTCCCTTCAGATCCTCAAGTATGTCAATCACTAATACTGACATGCAGAATGTGTGTGGGTGCTTGTTGCATATCTACAGTAACATGTGTCTGTGTTTATAGTGTGGAACATGGAGGAGAGATCATGATGACAGTAGGACCACGAAAGTGTATGTCTACAAACACACACACACACACTCACACTCTTTCTCTCTCTTGCTTTCATCTAGTGACTGTTGTTTTGTTGTTATTGATGTTTCTCTCTTCTTGTGTTCAGATGCCTGTGATCTCACACTGGATCCAAACACAGCATACACTCAACTCATTCTGTCTGATAAGAACAGGAAGGTGATGCATGTAGATGAGGATCAGTTGTATCCTGATCATCCAGAGAGATTTGATGAAATTCCTCAGGTTCTGTGTGGAGAGAGTCTGACTGGACGTTGTTACTGGGAGGTTGAATGGAGTGGAGGTGCTCATATATCGGTGACATATAAAGGAATCAGCAGGAAAGGATGGAGTGATGACTGTAAGTTTGGATTAAATGACAAATCCTGGAGTTTGATCTGCTCTAACTATAGATTCAGTGTACATCACAATAACTACCCTTATATACCTGCCATCCATTCATCCTCTAATAGAGCAGGAGTGTATGTGGATGAGTCGGCTGGCACTCTGTCCTTCTACAGCGTCTCTGACACAAACGCTCTCACATGCTTACAAACATTCAACACCAAATTCACTGAACCTATCTATGCTGGATTTAGGGTTTATTATGATTCTTCACTGTCTCTGTGTCAGATTAAACAACAGACACACACACACTTGTAAATGCTCTTTCTAACATCCACATGCAGACAAAGTCATAAAATTTAACACAAAAATTAACAGAGGGCCCAAGCCTATTGTTTTCCTACGGTAAAACCACACAGTAAAAACAACACATTGGGCCAAACAACTTTTGCATTGTCATAAGTCATAAGCCAGTCCAACAGGAAATATATATACTTAAATTTGATATACTCCTAGAGGAATTATTTGATCACCACCAGTGAAGAAGTTAAGACATTGAGGATGCTAAATTGTGAACAAACTTTTGATATCACAAATGGTTTGGCCATGGTAAGGCAACACATTTCTGGTGAAAAAAGGGAAACAGGAATACACTGACTGATTTTTTATTAAACTTCAGCTCTGTGTTCAATGTAGGAGGCCAGTAACATGAATGTGACTATTGTGAGTCAATGTCTTAGCACCAGAAACTAGCAGCAGGAAGTGTGTCACTTTCAAAATGCTTTGAAATAGCTCTCTTGTTTTTACCAGATTTGCTTCAGACTTCATCAGAATAAAGTCAATTCATGACAGATGTAGACCTGTGAAAGGATTCTTGATATCTTGAATACTGTTGCCATGGCAACACATTAAACTTTAATATTAATTTTTGATGTTTTTGAGACTCTTAGTATGCTTCAAATTGCATGAAACTCAACATACACTGTTGCTGGCCAGTAGACATGGACAAAGCCTTAGAAATAGGCGTGTAGGAGGGCCTCAGTAACACCACCTGTTTTCCAAAGTGGAGGGTTATTTTTACCTTCAGTCACCAAACTCGCTACATATACTGTTCTTGTCGAGCCAAACAACTTTCACATTTACAGTCATTAGCTCTGACCAACAAGAAGTCAGCTATTTTTGTTTAAATGTGGATTTTTTAATCAAGCTCTGAATTTTAAATTACTGCTCCAAAAGGCTCTATATGATGCATTCCAAACATTCTCAACATGATTCCAACAGATTGAAAATGCTAAATTGCGAAAAGGTCTTGAATAGCTTGAATGGTGTTGCTATGGCAAGGGGTTAAATAATGACAAAAATTGACACTGGAAGAGTCTCATATCTTTTAAAAATAAATTCTCGTAATCTGGTTGAAATTAAATACATAGTATAAACAAGCTGTATAAAAGAGGAAGGAAAGAAAAAGAGCAATATTCAAGTGCCTTGTTGGTGTCCTTGCTCAGTGAAGCCACGCATATAGAAACGCTGGTCTTTACACTCTTCGGTCTTCACATAATAAGGGTTTTATGACCCCTGATGTGGTCAGTCAAGGGGTAAAGGGGAGTAACATGTTAACCCCTTTATTATTAGATGGTTCCACTAATTTTTGACTAATCATAACCAGCAAGTCAGGGTGAACAGGACATTGTCTGAACCTTTGGCCATCGGCACTGGTTCACACTGTACACTAATGAATGTACATGTAGTACTGCTGACAATTACATGTTTAAGTACTCCAACGATACAGCTATTCTGGGTCTCATGTTGGATACATCAGTTAGTTGCATATAAACATGAGGTCCAGAAGTTTGTCCAGTGGTGCAATAAGTATTCTCTCACCACCAACACTAAAAAAAAAGTGGAGATGGTGTTTGATCCTAAATCCATTGGAGACCACTTACCAGTGGCCATCAATGACCAGTATATAGCTCATGTGGATTCCTACAGATATCTGGGCATACATATTGATAACAAACTGACATATAGTGCTCGGGTAGAAAACATCTGTTGTAGGGTTCAACAGCGACTATATTTTTTACGTAGGTTGAGGGTCTTTTGGCATTAACCAGAAAGTGTTGCTTCTTTTCTATCATGCTGTAATTGATAGCCTTTTGTGGTATGACATCTTAGCCTGGTTTGGCAACCTTAGTGTACAGCTGAAAGCCCAGATCACACGGCTAACACAGACAGCCATGAGATCCCCAGTGCAGGGTTAACTGCTTTAAAGGTCCCGTTCTTCGTGATCCCATGTTTAAAACTTTAGTTAGTGTGTAATGTTGTTGTTAGAGTATAAATAAAATCTGTAAAATTTTAAAGCTCAAAGTTCAATGCCAAGTGAGATATTTTATTTAACAGACGTCGCCTACATCGAATGGCCAGTTTGGACTACATCCCTCTACTTCCTTCTTTAATGACATCACTAAAACAGTTTTTTGAATAACCTCCGCCCACAGGAATACACAAGAGTTGCGTTTGTAGAGTGTGTTTGTCACCATGTCATCGAAACGCTGTTATTTTCATCCCGCAGTCCAATCACCGGGTCTGATTCCGGCTCAAATTGATAGGGTGAATTGATTGGCGTCAGCATCTGTGAACTCAGATAAGTGTAAGTGCCGATGCTTTATACCAAGGTGTTCCATAATGATTGGTTAGATCGGATCTAATGAATGACGTAAAAATTAGAGTCTTCCCGGCAGAACTTACGCTAGAGCTTACATTCCTACCAGAAAGACTCAGGAGGCAAAATAACAATGATTTTAACACAATTTATTAACAACTAGAAAGTTATACAACGAGATAAAGTTCTTTGGCGTAGGCCCCGTCAATAGCACGCATCCAAATGGTTGTAGGCTCGGCGTATCCTGCCCGGAATGAAGGCAGGGGCGAAGCCGACCCCCAAAGGATGGTAAATAGATATCACGACTGGACAGAGCCTACTCCCCTAAAAGAGGTGAGAGGAATGTATACGCACCACTGATGAGTCTTGCAGACCCTGAAACAGAGATAATAATAATTAGCATGAAAGGATTTAGAAAAGACAATATCACATAAAGAAAAAGGCCATAATAAGCCACATAAACAGCCTTGAGCGGTGACAATGGTCACGTTAGACCACATAGACAGGAAGCCTTGAGCGGCAACAACGGCCACGTTAGGCCACATAGACACAGCCTTGAGCGGCGACGACGGCCACGTTAGGCCACATAGACACGAGCCTTGAGCGGCGCCGATGGCCACATTAGGCCAGGTAGACATGAAGCCTTGAGCGGCGACGGCGGACACGATAGCCACTCATACACTAAATCCTTGAATAGTTAGAATGACCGTGAAGGCCGACAGATGCAATAATCATAAGCAGCAACATTTGAGACACCAATAAAAACAGAGACGAGGCCACAAGAGTCATTGAAGAAAAACATTGAACAAAAGACGAGTGTGATTAAGATTAGTAATGATAACATAGCACCAACACCACCACCAGTATATGCAAATTTTACCTTACTCGAGACCTGAAAGGGCTTTTTGAGCTTCAAGAATGGTTCTGGAATTTGGTCTTATGTAGAATTCAAATGCGGAAGATGACCATCTGCCCAGGAGCTTGATAGCTGACGTTGGAACTCTGCGTTCAGCAGCTGTGGTGGCTGCCCCAATTCTGAATGAATGCCCGGTATATAGCAGAGGAGGTAGATCACAGCTTTCTAAGACAGAAGCTAAGTGAAACTTGAACCAAGCCTTGGTGATGGGTATTCCGTTAGATAAAAGAAAGAGGGGGAAATGATCAGGAGTTCTAGGCCGAACTTTGAGATATTTAACCATAGAAGTGTAGGGACAGAAGCTATTACTAAGTTTAGAAAATGTAGATCAGAAAAGGAAATACCACGGGCAGAATTGAAATGTTTTGATTCTGAAGTGAATTCCCCTGGACGCATGAAACCATAGAAAGCTGATAAAAACACTGCTTCTAGCATGATGTTAATATATGAAGAAAAAAGTCCATTACGAATGGAACTTATTAATCTTTGCAAAATAGCCAAAGTGATTGGCAGACGTTTATCTGGAATTTTGCATGAAGATTTAGCCATACCTTTGAGTAGCAGACGAATAGAAGGTACTGAGAAAAGACTTGGGTAATTAGGATTATAATATCTTGCGTAAAATTGAATGCCTGCTAGCAATCTACGGATAGAAGAGATTTTAAGATTGCGTTTCTCATGGTTATAAACCAGAAAGGAACAAACAGTTGAAATCAAGATAGGAAATAACGGAATCTGAAAGGAAAAGCAGAACATTAGAAATGAAGACCAAGCCGATGTATAGGCGTTAAGAGTAGAGGGAGCCACGCCTTTAGAAATATAGTATCGAGCCGAATCCAGTAATTTATCTAGTTTAAAATTATCTCTGCTAACGGGGGGCAGGGTGTTGGATCCGGGTTGGCTAAAGGGCAAAGCCGTCTGAAAGCCTGAAAACGAAAGCGAGACAGAGCGTCAGCTATAACGTTACAATGACCGGGAATATGGGCTGCCTTAATAATAAAATTGTGAACGACTGATTTCCAAATTAAGCGTCTTAAGAATGGCATGATCGTAAGACAAGAAGATCTACCTTTGTTGATGATAGCGACCGTGGCTTTGTTATCGCAAAACATCATGATACGTTTCCTTGACCACGCCGGACCCCAGAGAACACTAGCAACCGCTAAAAGATAGATTTCGTGGAGAGCGGACGAAACTGAACCTGATTCTGGCTTGGGAAAATCGATTGGCCATTTCTCGGCGAACCATTGCCCTTGAAAGAATCCCCCAAAGCCGATAGAAGGGGCAGCGTCGGTAAATAATTGCAATACGTCAGACGATTCGAGATCATCATTGTAAAAGAAAGAGATGCCATTCCAATTGTTTAACAAATTAGACCAGAATTTGAGATCAGACAGACATCCTTCATCTAGCTGAATTTGGTCACATAAATTTGGCACGGAGTGAGCAAGTGTTAATAAACGAGATATAAAAGCCCGGCCTTGAGGAATAATACTCATTGCGAAGTTGAGGTGACCAAGCAGAGAGAGCATATCGCGCTTAGAAATGAAACGTATCGAGAAAAAAGATTCCAAAAAACCCTAATCCGGAGGAGCTTCTCATTAGGAAGGGAAGCTTGCATTTTGTCGGTATCAAGTAAGATCCCTAAGAATTCTAACGAAGTAGAGGGACCCAGAGTTTTCTCTTCTGAGAGAGGAACGCCTACATCGCTAAAAACCTGCTTGAGAGTATCGAGAATTGGGGTTTTGGATGAAGGAAAATCGATCAGCAAAAAATCATCGAGCAAATGTAGAACGAAAGGGAGCTTACAGACATTCAGCAGGATCCAACACAAAGCTTCTGAAAGGGTATTGAAAATATGAGGACTGCTTCTGCACCCGAACGTGAGTCTCACGGCGAAATAAAATTTAGAGTTCCATTTAACGCCGAATAGGGGCCAATCGGAGGGGTGAATTGGCATAGTCTTGAATGCATCCGTGATATCAGCTTTAGCTAACCAAGCGCCTTGACCGGCTAATTTGATCAATTGAATGGCGTT